>NW_024810636.1:0-2892 GCF_019175285.1 Sceloporus undulatus | reverse complement strand
GTCAATGCATAACTGCACATGTGGGGATTTAGGCTGCACAACCGTGACGCAGGGTCCCAACTGAGACAAGGGCAGTGTCCCCATAAAGGGAGCATCAGAGCGGACATGAAGGGGAATCCACCTAAAGGTTAAGAAGAAGACTGTGGCTGTAATAGCTGTTTGGGAGGGGAATGGACTGTCTCTGATGGGATCTCCTTCTCTGGAGGCTTCCAGCACAGTTATTCCTGGAGGTTTCCTTCCAAACATCCTGTCCATTAGCATCCCAGTAACTTATGTATTCTAATATCCCAGCAGCTTCAGACAGAGATCCACATAGGCATTGCCTGCCTTTTCTATAAGGTACAGTACTTTGTAGAGAGGGTTGCTTTTCCAGTCATTCCATTATTGTGCTGATACCCTGAGCTAATCATAGACAGATTCAGGGGTTTTTGCCTTTCGGGGCTCTTAAAACCTTGCTCAGATCCCATTAGTGGATGCTTGAGATGCTCCACCAACAAAGGGCTCATTGTCACTTGCAACTATCCTTGGTATTCCATGTTTAGCAAACACAGGTTTAAGCCTAGTGGTCACAGCTCTTGCAGCCTTACTGGATAAACCCAATACTCCTGGATATTGATAGCCAGCATGGCATAGTAATTTAAACATTAAACTAACTGGTTCGATTCCCAGTTTGGCCATTGAAACCCACTGGGAGACCACTGGGTGAGTGTCAGGGGAAGGCAATGGGAAACCTCCTCCGAACAAACCTTTCCATGAACCCCCCCCCCCATTTGCCTTAGGGTCACCATAAGCCCAAAATGGCTTGAAGGCACACAACTACTACTACTATTACTACTACTGCTACTACTACTACTATATTTATATCCCATCTCTCTGGTTGGATCGAGGTGGCTTCCAATGAGAATAAATCCAATACAAAGTACAATAAAATACCAAATAAAACCCACTATCCCTCCCTCCAACGCAACACTTAAATTCCCAATTAATAATCGTAATGATAAATAATATCCAATGGTAAACCATAAACCATTCGGAGCAGATTTGGGAAATCTTGCTTTGCTTGGTGTACAACTCACAATTATTCTTAAAAGCTGTGTTAAAAACAGAGCTGTGGAAAGTGATTTTTCCTCTCCTAATTCGCCATAAAGTTTGGGAAACCCAGGCTGGTTTTCTCTTGGTTAAATAGAGGAGTCCCATTGGATTAATGGTGGGATGCTGAGTGTTCATGTGGGTAAACGACATTACTCTACCCAGGAAAACAATAGCATTTAGGCCATAATGTCCATCTAGGGAAATTAGGCTAGACTTGGGTATTACAATTTGAATCATATCCACTAAGCAACTGTGGTTGGCGCTTAATAACAGTTTGCATAGTGTTATTGCAAGTGACCCAATTTGGCAGGGACAGACCCAGGCTGCAGTCCCATGTACAAATAAATCGGTATGCAAACCGAATCGATGGATTGATTCGACATCAGAGCGAGGTTCACACTACGTTTGCCCCGATTTCATTTTCTTGCTGCAAAATAAAATGAAATAACCCACTTGTGGTTCACATTGACGAATGGATCAATTCAAAATGGACCCGCTCCCGAAGGGGAAATTTAAATCGATTCCGATCCGCATCTGGTTCACACTTGCACAGAATTGATTTATCCCGAAAGACGCAGAAACATCAGCGTCAAAAAGGAACAGGTTAAATGGGTCAAGCGCATGGCCCCCCTCTCTGAATCAGTGAATTAATTCAAGTAGCAACCAGGGTCATTTTAACCACTTCAAACCGATTTGCGATCCGGTTTAAAAGGTAGTGGGCATCAGGCCCCAATTAATCCTCTGCCAGCCCTATTACCAGTTGCTTTTATAATGTCCCATAATGTCTCTCTCTTTTCCTCCTCCCACTTTCTCCTTTTATCCTCATTTACTTCAATGGATGCAAACCAACTTCAAACAAGTGAAAAGTGATTCTTTATTGAGGGAGGCTGAGCCTTTCCTTCCCAGGAGCCTCAGGCAAACGCAAATGGCTGCAACGCCTCCAGTTTGCCAGTTCTCCTCCTTCACAACTTTTGCCATCTTGACCATGCTCTGATAGTGCTTGACCCCGTTGTGTTCCAGGGTCCATATGTGAAATGTTGGAGGGTGTGCAGCATTGCCAGGTTTGGGTCCCCCAAATCTTAGGGCTGATCCTGCCCTTGCAACCCTGAGACCCCTGGACTTTGGGCCATAGCTGCCAGGACTGGGTTCATCCTGCCATGATTAAAGTCCTATAGATTATAGACCATGCTATGGATGCTACGTCTGTCTCCTGCAATGATTGTAGGGCTGTGTGTAGGCTTGCCGTTTGTCCCCGAAACCCATGACAATCCCAGTCCCTCCCAGCTGAGCTGCTTGAAGCAACAAACTACAAATCCCAGAAAGCAAAATTGATGGCAATATAAAAGTATGCAACAACGGAAATACAGTGGGACCTTGGTGTATCTGCCAGGATTTGGTTCCAGGTCCCCCTTGGAGCCTTGTCTATGCAAGTCCCATTGGAGAGGCTTCATAGGCAAATGGTGTCCCTTATATAAAACAGCAAAATCAAGGTTTGCTTTTGGGGATTGGTATATTTTCCAGGATATGCTGAAGCCAAGGCTGGTTGAATCCGTGGAAATGGGGTGTTGACTGTCTTGTTTTAATAAAAATATTATTATTATTATTATTATTATTATTATTATTATTATTATTATTATTATTATTATTAGGTTTTGTTTATATACCGCCCAATCACTGGGAATCTGAGCGGTTTACAATAGAGGGGATAACAGACAGTTCCCTGCCCTCAGGCTTACAATCTAAAAGACACGACACAAAAGGAGAAGGAAATGGTGAGGGGGGAGGGAATCAGGTCCAGCA
>NW_024810635.1:0-2892 GCF_019175285.1 Sceloporus undulatus | reverse complement strand
CCAGTATGAATGGGGCCCAAGACAGGCAAAACCAAACCACAGTCACACTGCTCTATTTAGTCCTTTTCATAATGAAGTAGAATGAAATGTTTGCACAGGTTACTGAACCATAGCAGAAAAGGTTCCAACAAATTTTTCCCAACAAACACAAAAATTAAATTTCCAATGACTCTATAGTGCAACAAAACTAGGATAGCTATTAAGTTGTGTGATAAGGTTGAGGCAAAGGTGAGATCAATCTACTTGTAATGGTATAACAACACTGTGTGATAATGTTGTTAGAGTAGAGACAGTTAACTCAAAGTAGTCGTCATGATTTGTATTCTGGTGAGTTTAAGTCTGCCCAAAGCATAACTAGAGACAACCACGTGAGGTATTTTTTGGACACTAGACTTGTTTCTTACAATGTAGTGCAAAATGTAATGTAACAAGAATATGATTATTAGAATTGGTTAAAACCCCAGAAATGTATGCAGTATCAAGGCTTTTGGCATATGATTTTAGAGTCTGCATATTTCAGTGGGAGAAAACAATTACAGACTGTCAAAACCTTTTAAACAGTTGTTTTTCAGCCACTAAAAATGTGAAATAATGGGGGAAACATCCATTTTTAATTAAGAGAAGGTGAATTAAATATTGATGGTTGCTTGAAAGATGGAAACAAGTCTCAAAAAATAAAACAAATATGTAATTTGCAGCAACTGTAATTGGAGAGAGCAGTTAATATCTGCAGCCTTTTTCATTTTTAAAATGACTTGTAATGTTATAGTCCTTCCACAGCATGCAAGCGCATACAATATTAAAACTGTTGAAGCAGCGTTCTTATTTTTTTAAAGAAAATATTTCAATTTTTTTTGTTTCTGAAGACATTCATTTGGTTGTTGATTTCACTTGAAAAGAAAAGTGGGAATGCAGCCCCTTCCCTATGTGATATGAAACAGGTTAGACACAATTATTTCAAGAAATTAGACATAGATATGTATAGTTATAGGTATAGAGAATATAGATACCTTTAGTCCAAATTGCTAGTGTTGTTGTGTGCCTTCACGTTTTTTCTGACTTATTGTGACCCTAAATCAACCGTATCATGGGACTTTCCTGGCAAGATTTGTTTAGAGGAGAGTTTGCCTTTGCCTTCCTCTGAGGCTGAGAAAGTGAAACTTGCCCAAGGTCACCCAGTGGGTTTTAATGGCTGAGCAGGGATTTGAACCCTGCTCTCCAGACTCATAGTCCAGTGTTCAAACCAGTACACCATGCTGACTCTCTTTAGGCCAGCTCGCTGGGATACAAACATTGAATCATGTAACAAGACTGAAATGTGTTTTCATGAACTTCACTTTTTCACTTACGAAAAATTTTCTTTTCCTCATTCTTGTAAAAGCAAATGGCACAATATCTAAATGGAAATACATTGTGTTCTGATAATACTTATAGTTCAGAGATCATTTATATTGTAGCACAAATATTCTTGGGAGATAGGGAAAATCATTATGTATCCAAACCAACTTTATAGTCAAGACATAATACAAAAGTGCAAATGTTTGTTCATATGTGTGTTGAAAGAATTTGATAATTGTCTTTTTTATGTGGTGTGCAATGAACTGAATGTGAATACCTTGCATTGTTACAGAATTTCCAAAACCTTGGCTTTGGTTTAAATTGACTAGTGGCATATAATCATGGAACAAAGCTTTGTTATTTCCTACTAAGCTTTGAAAATAGATAGCATCTGTTCTGGGATTCCAGTAAACTGCTCATACACATAATTCCTCTTCTCTCAATGACAGACTCTTTGTCCCTGCCAATCCACACCAGTATTTTCCCCATTTATCCAAGGAATCACAATGGAAAAGGACAATGATGAAAAAGAAATTCATTCATTTATTACAGATTTGCTTTATTTCTTTAACTTTTCCTATTTGCATAAGTAGTTCTTTCTTTGGTATGTAAATTGCCAAATTAAGTATCACTTGTATTTATGAATGTGCAAGCCATAGGAGATACATTTTCTTCAAAAGGGACTGTGTGTTGCACTATTTAAAGCTCAGTTAATTTTTGTACATTCTTAAATAGTCTTACCATACCTGAAGGCTATGATTATATTATTTGTCATCTTGTGATGTATATGTAAATGTCATGACTGTAACGTGCTAAATGTTCTGCATTTGTTGTAAAAGAATCCTATTTTTGTTATCTTTATAAAGTCTAAAATAACCAAGCACAAAATAATTGACCGCAATGAGCTACCGAGATGTTGTCTCCACATGCCATGCTATATTTACATAGGACTTTTTGTTGGAGATAGAAAGACTGGGTTTGTTTATGGACCATATATGAAGCAATAGCCTCCAGGAGCAGTCAGTAATGGTAAGGTTGCAATCTTGCAGTTTGGACAACACATGCCTACCTTTCCATTTCCCAGTGCAATAAGAGTAGATTGTTAGAAAAAAAACTCTTTGTTATGGGTGATGTCTCGTTCTGCCGGTGGTTCTGAACTGGTACCAACTGGAACAGATGCAGTCTTCTTAGCTACTCAGCAACAAAGTAACTTCAACACAGATTTTCACTCAAATGAGGGTTTATTGACTTTGTTGCTATTTACACTTTAAAGCAGGCTACTATACATCTATTCTCTTTCAGAGTCCATGCTCTAGAAGAGTTTCTTCCTCCCAGACCCAGGAAAATCCAGAGAAGTGAAGACAAGCAGCCACCAAAAGGGAAGGTATTTTTACCATACATCAAAGGAGTCACAGACAGAATAGGCAAAGTGGTGAGGAAGCACAATCTTCAAATGGTATACAAACCGACGAAGAAAATCCAGCAAATGCTTCACTCAGCCAAGGACCAGAGAGACCCTCTCACAGCCGCAGGAGTTTACTGCATGGTATGCGG
>NW_024810634.1:0-2892 GCF_019175285.1 Sceloporus undulatus | reverse complement strand
GTTCCAACCAGATAATGATATTCACCCTGAGTTATTGCCCTTCATTCAGGCACCAAGGACACATTCACTGCCCACTGATTCCTCCAACTGTCTCATCCAATTGTCAAGTCACAACTGTCCACCATGTCTAAATTCCCACACACACACTTTGGCTTTTTATACTTTCTGGTCGCCTGCAGCCCTTCTTCACAGATTTTCTGAACTGTGGTCAGCTATCTTGAAGCCAGGTCTGCCTCGCAGCTTCTTCACAGTCTAGATCCACAGCAAAAACGTATCTGGCATGGGCAGGGTGACAAGATGTCCTAATCACTAAAGGAGGATAAGGCACCGCCAAATGTAGCTACAAATTCTACATGGGTGCTGCTATTTTGTACATACTGTGTACGTACTAGGGCGTCTGAAAGAGACGCCCCTGGGCAACCCTAGGGTACCTGTCTAGAAAGGGCCGAGTGTAACTGACTGTGGGTCTGTTATTTTTCCAAACCCAGTTCAAGGAACTTCTCAATGAGAATGTTGAACTCCATGAAAAGGTCAGTCAGCTTGAGAAGAAGGACATTGATGCCACAAAAGAAAATTCAGGAGTTGGAAAAGAAGGACAGTCTGCATGTCCGAATGATCCATTATCTCCAGTGAATTGGAACATGTTCTCAGGCAGTAAGTGTGGCCATCTGTTGGTGGTGGTTTAATTTAGATTTCCTGCATGGCATAATGGGGTTGGACTGGATGGTCCTTGCAGAATCTATGGCCTGACAGGCACCCTAGTACGTACTCCATATGTACTAGGGTTGCCCGGGGGGGGCGTCTCTTTCAGTAAAGAAAGAATCAATATTGTCCTCGTTGTACAATCTGGGAAATCTTTTCATGTCAGCATGAGGCAACTGATTTATCTCAGCACCCATTTGAGTTTCAGGGGTTCCCTGGTCTAAATTTCTCATCTTAATTTCATGTCCCTTCCTTTTTCCTTCAAATTCCCTCTCTTTTTCAAGTTCAGCTTGTCTTAAACTCATTCTTCCCATTTCAAGTTTCTTTTCTCTTTCAATTTTGGCCATTTCTCTTTCTCTTTCAGTTCTGGCCAATTCAATTTCTCACTTGATTTTCCAAATTTCCAAACTTTCTTCATGTTCAGAAATTGAAGTGTCAAGACTAGCTACCATTTCTTCTCCAACCTCCTCCACTTCTACCATCTCTGGCACTGCTGGAGGTTTGACTCTTTAGGAGGCATGTCCTGAGTATTTCCCTACAATTACCGCTAAGACTTTTACCTCAGGAAATACTTCTAAATATCAGTGCCTCAACTGAGTAGGAAGATAACATTTAATTCATGATGGCAGATTAGTGATTCCTTATTTTACCCCAAATTTTTAACCTCAGGAATCACTCTCAAAATTGATTTTCTAAGTGTGCTCTTGTTTTACTATTATTTTCAGAAGGAATGGCTCTTCCACTCTCTCTGTTAGTTATCTCCTTATTTCTCTAGTCCCCTACAATTACCTCAGCAGTTTACCTCAGGGACTAGGTATTGTCTAGCCTGGTCAGTCTCCAAATAATCTCCTACAAGTTACTCTTTATATTTCCCTCAGAGATTATTCTACTGACACAAACTAGATTCTTAACTGTTGAACTTTCTACTCTAAAGTTCAAACTAAATATTGGGTATCTGGTAATTTGTACTCAGAACCCTATCACCACAACTTCAGCACACTTCCAGCCACCAAATTTTCCATATCCCAAAATATGTCACACCCACTCTAAATTTCTAAGGTTCAGTAGCATACTTTTGTTTTTTAAAAAACTCTGGCCATGTGGTTTTTGAAACAATAATAAAAGTTTATTTGAAAACACAGCTGCACAAAGCGTTATGGATACGAAATTGTTGTTGTAGTCGTTCTTTGTTACATAGATGTATCCTATGTCCTTATTGTTAATTAAATTGTTAATTTAATAACTCAGGCTATTAAATCCCGCAGGATATTAAAGAACCAAACCCCTTTCTTTAGAGTTCAGTTCACTCTGAGTCTCTTTCAGACTCCAAATATTTTTACTGTCCCTATCTGGACCTAACAGACCCATCACAGTCTATAGCTGTGACGGCAAACGTTTTAGAGACTGAGTGCCCAAACTGCAACCTAAAACCCACTTATGTGTGCCCACAGAGAGGGCTCTGAGTGCCACTTCTGGTACTCGTGCTATAGGTTCGCCACCACTGGTCTATAGCTAAACTCTAACTAACAGTTCCTTCTATAACTTTCAGAATGGCGTCCACTCTTGGACTCAACAGTTCCCCCAACTGCCAATTTCAACTGCCAACACAAAACTTGTTAAATCTTCCCAGCCAGCATTCTATTGGGTGAAGGCAGCTGGCATGTGATTGGCTGAGATCCCCCCACCGCCCCGTCCAACCTGTCTATTCTCTACAGCATATTTTTAAACTAATTTATTTAAAATAAAATAAAACAAAATAAGGAGAATAAGGTATTCCTTGTGTAATACAGAATTGGTTGGCTCTGTTGAAAATTTCTGTTGGGTATACCCAATCCCCATAAAAGTGATTTGTTCAAGTCCGTGGACTCAATACAATATCTATCATTCATTTTCACTTAGATTATAGTTCTGTTTTAGTCATAGCTGTGGCTAGCTTCCAGAGTAAGTTATGTAACTGCCTTCAGCTTGGATGAAAGTGAAAATCTCTTTGGTTTCTATTTCTCAAGCAGACATGTAATCCAAGGAAGGGGAAATTCCTTCCTTCAATGGTTAAAAAACAGGAAAGAAGGAAATCCCCTACTTATATTTAGAAAGAGGGGCCTCATGTGCTATGATGTGTGTAAAATAATAATAATAATAATAATTATTATTATTATTATTATTATTATTATTATTATTATTATTATTATT
>NW_024810633.1:0-2892 GCF_019175285.1 Sceloporus undulatus | reverse complement strand
GTGCAGCCACATTGGCCTGCTAGAGTAATAATAATAATAATAATAATCCCACTGAGACGTTGACAAGATAATTTCATTTATTAATCACTAAAAATTTTCAAAATGCTTTGGGAGACTAATTAATTATTTTGCAATGAAATGGACCATACACACACACACACACACGGATTTGAAGTCAATTGGTCTAATATTTGCAACCACATTTGCCTGCTAGATTAAAAAAACAATACTGAGACACTGACAGAATAATTCCTTTATTAATTACTAAAAGGTTTCAAAATACTGTAGTATGTAACCTTGCAGAATTCTTAAACTGGATGTCAATCAATTAATCAATCATTATTTATTACGGCATACGACTGGATGTTGCTATTAAAGAAAAGGAAGAAAGGCGGCTTTTTTTAAGGAATGCAGAATTTATAACAGTAATTTTAGAATCAAAATAAACTTTTTTCTTAGCTCATGAAACAGTATGTATGAGATAATGGATTGTGGCATCAGTGTAGGAAGGCAGAAAAATATACTCACTATGATTTAAAGTGAATTGTTGATTGGAGTATATGACTGTCGTTCCCATTTGAAACCAGTTCCGATCCTACTTTGATCAATTTCTGTGGCATTAAATCGAGGCAAATGCAAAACCCCTGTTTTTTCCAGACACTAGTTTCCAACCAGTTCTTTTGAAAAAAAATCAGTTCTGAAGTGTGTTCAACAAGTGGGAACGACGGATCTGAATCGCATTATTCTGGTGGGAAGGACTAATGGCAGAGGGGTGTTTACAATCCCTCCTCAGTTTTTGGTAGATCCACCATCCCCCCCCCCTTTAAGTGCTGCCTTTGTGCTTGTGGTATAACCTATGGGCACATGGGTGTTTTTTTAAAAAAAATTGATAGAAGATTTGACTGACTGATTTTGGAACTCCTTGCAATCAGTGAGGCAAGTGGTTGCAAAACCAATCAATTGAATCTTCTATCAATTTTTTTTAAAAAAAATGATAGAAGATTCGATTCATTGGTTTTGCACTACTTGCCTCACTGATTGCAAGTAGTTGCAAAATCAATCACTCATATCTGTCTGTCTATCTATCTATCTATCTATCTATCTATCTATGGTTCCCAAGTTGGGCTGCCCAGGTTGCCACTTACATCACTGATGACGCACAGATGATAGACATGAATTTTGAAGTGGTGCAAACTAGTGAGGATGAAATCGTGCCAAAAAAGAAGCGATTACAAGGGGATATTGAAAATATCTGCTTTCATAGTGTGAATGACGGGCCTTTTGGAATAGATTTACCAACATCGGAGTGAAGGCAAATCGCACACCGGTTTAAATGTAAGTGGGAATGAGCCCTCAGTATAGCATTTCTGCAAGCTTGTACTGTCCCTCTCCCCTGTTGCTTGGTCCCTGACTGTGTATTCAAGGGGTTTGTAATGCCAAGTGAGGCAGACACTCTCACTATTCCTTTGTTTCCCCAGACTTCTAATTGTTAAGAGTTAGCAACCTTTCCATGCCTATATTCACTAATTATTAGTTTGCATCTTTATAAATTTTCTGTTGTTTTACAACCACCTCTGTCTTTTTGCATCACTTTAACCTGCAGCTGTTTTTGTCATATCTCTCTTTCTCTCCTCCATTAAACAGTCAGTCCTCTGTATCCACATATATATTTTTTACACACGGATTCAAGCATCCATGGTTTGAAAATATTTTTAAAATATATAAATTCCAAAAAGAAAACTTTGATTTTGCCATTTTATATAAGGAAAGCCATTTTACTATGCCACTGTATATAAAGGGACTTGAATATTCATGGATTTTGCTATCCGCGCAGGCAGGGGGAGGGGTCCTGGAACAAACTCCTAGTGCATACCAAGGGTCCACTGTATCATGTTTATGGTTGGGAACAATTAGTCCATAGTGTAAATCCATTTTAATGTATTTTACAGGGAAAATAACTCTTTTTCTAATAGTGGGAGGGGCGGGATTAGGTCATGGGTAGGCAAGTAGGGATGGAACTAGTTGTTGTTCCGTTTCTGCCTTGCCACATTGATTATTTTGCTTAAGAGATCTGCTACTGTCTCTCAAATTCCTCAAATCCCCCATGACCAATTGGAAATCAGCTTAGGTTTTCTTGCCACTGGGTAGTGTAGTATGCATGACTGATGCACACAGTGGGTAGGTATATATTATGGTATGTTATCACTTAGCATGCATGTTGGCAACATGCAGTTCATCCCATCTCCATATGGCCCTTGAACACCATCATGGTACCATTAATCAAGCTGCCAGTTACATGAGAAAAAGGACCAGTGGAGAGGCAGTGAGATGCAATAAAGCTGGATAAACAGGAACAGACATCTAAGTAGTCTAGATGGTATCATGCAGGATCACTTGCTGGTTTGAGGGAGGGAGACCACAGTGGATGATTGTACATGTTCAAAAATGGGTGTGTTTGGGGGTCAAAATACAAAATTGTGTGTGCAGGAACAAATGGTGAAACTCATTTGCCAAATTTACTTTGTCCTGCAGCTGTTAGGAGTTACATGGGAGCCATCCAGTTACTAGATTCCATTCCCAGCAGTGGTTTGGCAAGTCGGTATGAATGTCTGGTGTGTGCATGTGTGTGTGTGTGTGAGAGAGAGAGAGAGAGAGAGAGAGAGAGAGAGAGAGAGAGAAGCTGATAGATAAAAGGTAGGAAGGAGCAGGGTCCATGGCTATCATTGACTTTGGCCAAGGATGTAGCTAGGGGTGGGGGATGGAGGCATTGCCCCACAAAGAGAATTCTTCCCCCCCCCAAGTAATTTTTCATTAGTCCTAAAATTTCTAGCATTGCAGTTACTTAAAACTTCAGTTGACCATTTAGAAATGCAATTTAGCCACCCCCTTCTT
>NW_024810632.1:0-2892 GCF_019175285.1 Sceloporus undulatus | reverse complement strand
GAGGCCATGGGGCGTCTAAAAGAGACGCCCCTTTTTTAAAATGGGACGTCCTCCGGACGTCCCAAATGGCGGTGCAGAAAGCACCACTGATTCTAGACCTCTGGGAGCCAGGAGGGGAAGGCAGGAGCAAAGCCAGGATAGCCTAGCTCTGTGAAGACAGGAAGGGACCTCTGGGAAGGGCCAGGAGAGGGGCCTTGGGTATTGGGAGGCAGCCACCAACCTGACAGATAATAATAATAATAAGTAGTAGTAGTAGTTTTATTTGTATTTCCCCCCCTTTCCTAATGGATCGAGGCGGTATTATAACCGTAAAATAGCTACAAAACAATAATAGCATCCAATTTACACACAGTGAAATAACAAGTCGCTTTAAATTCAATTCAGGACAAATAAAAACATTGTTTAAAATGCAAAATTGTGATCAGAAGAGGGATTTTTCCTTAAGTTCTTTACAAGAGGTCAGGTGGTTAGTCTGCCGGAAGGGATCCGTCTTATGTGCTTTCTTGAAAGCAACCAAGGTGGTGATAAGACGGATCTCCTCCCGCAGGTTGTTCCATAACCTGGGGGCCATGGCTATATATGCTCTGTGGGAAGTTGTTCTTAGCCTGACCTTTGGGTAATCTAATAGATTTTTCCTAGATGTTCTGAGAGTGTGGGGTGGATTGTGGAGGGAGAGGCGTTCCCTCAAGTAGCTCGGGCCCAAGCCATGTAGGGCCTTAAAGGTAATAACCAACACTTTTTATTGCGCACAGAAGCTAATTGGCAGCCAATGAAGAAATTTTAGAACTGGTGTTATATGGTCTGACCTAGATGTTCCAGTGACCAATCTGGCTGCCACATTTTGAACTAACTGAAGCTTCCAAACTTGGTACAAAAGTAGCCCCATGTAGAGCACTGAACTTAAGAACTGAACTTGAAATCGGGCCTTTGTTTTCATACCTATTAAGGGTTAAATTTATGTAAACTTACAGCGCTTTATAAATAAAGGTTAATAATAATAATAATAATAATAATAATAATAATAATAATAATAATAATTTTAGCAATTATGAGCAATGTCTATGAAGAGAGGAAAGGGTAACACAAAAACTCCTTTTCCTCTCATACAGTGGATCCTTGTTATACGCTGGGGTTTGGTTCCAAGATCCCCCGTGTATAACAAAATCAGTGTATGCTCAAGTCCCATTAAATATAATGACATAGCAAAACGGTGTCCCTAATAAAAAATGGAACATCAAGGTAAATTTATACTTTTTTGTAACATTTTCAAACCGTGTATGCTTAATTCCGTGTATAAAAAATCTGTGTATAAGAAGGGCCGGCTGTATTTATTTTCCAACCTGAGCTTTCTTAACTCTGTGGTTGATTCCAGAGGCCTTTGTCACTCGAAATGCTGGAGTCTGGGGAGGTCACTCGCAAGTGCTATGCTTTTAGGGGAATTTCATACTTAGCTCAAAGGAGAGATTGAGGCAACAGTGACCTCGGGATTTATCCCAACTATAAGAGGCCTGAAAGCACACAGAACTCCAGAGGCATTTCAAATAGGTTTTTGTGTTTTATTTAGGAGAATAGCAAAATACATGCACACACAAACATATACACATATAGGTGTTCATGTACACACACAAGAACTGGGTAACAAAGGTGGGACTGGTGAATAGTGTAAGGCTTTGCTAATGGTAATACATTACCTAGATGGCTCTTGATCCCAATTGCTCAGGGTCCAGAAAGGGCAGAGAAGTCAGTAACTGCTAAAGCAAGTGATGCTGGTGAGTGTAGTGAGGTGTTTAGCAATGTAAACCAATGGAGTGTCTGTCTGCAACTGGACTGATGCTGAAGAACAGCCAGTTGGGGCTGATATTTATACTGAAATTGTTGCTTGGGGGCAGAAACCAAGCATTCAAAAAGGTTTAAATTGTTTAGGATGTTTCCTGGGAGGGGAAAGAATTGTCTTAAACTGAAATAAATGCAATGGGTGCTTGGTGGAAATACTTCATCCAAACAGGATTGTCACACTTGCTCTTAGGTCCTTCTTGGCTCTGAATTCTGGTCCCATTCACAAGACACTGTATAGCACAGTCTGAAGGCGACACTCCCAGAGCTCAACAATAACATAGCAGAGTACAGAAGCAAATCTCCAGATTTAGGCATTGGCATTGCACTAACCACTTTCCACACTTAAAAATAACTCACAAACACATTTGATTTCCTCCAAGTCCTTAGAGGTTCTTTATCTAGAGTTACAATATAAAACAAATATTTACCAGCTCTCCTCTCTGACTTCCATCCACTTCACAATCTCTTCTAAACCCAACTCCAGCCCACATCAATCCACATGTGAGCTGTATACTGTATTGGTTGTGAGTCATCTCCCGGTGCCACACAGCATGAAGCATCCTCTGCAGTTAGTTTGCATCATGCCATGCGCTCTGACTCAACACTCAATGGCAATCTCACAGGAAATGATGCCACTTTTCAATTAAAATAGTATTACATATATTTAATGGAATAATTATCAACTGCCTGACTGTCTGCTTCTGCTAATTTCCTCATGGCAGCACCCCTTCAATCTCTTCTTTGTTAGCTCCTATGAGTAAGAATACAATTATTATATTGATTTGGGGGCATCCAGAACAGGGCATGCTCAGGTCATTCACACCAATTCTATCAATTTAATCTCAAATAGGGAGGGGTGAACGTGGGGCTAAATCTTGGGGTAAAACTTTCCTCTCTTAACACTGAGATTCAGTCTTGTCTGTCATTGTCCTCCTTTACAGAAGAATTTGCCAGTCATGAGAGAGTCCACAGAAGAAAGAAGTCACATAGATGCCAGCATTGTGGAAAATGTTTTTCTTCAAATGCACACCTAGTGAGACATCAGAGAGTCCACAC
>NW_024810631.1:0-2893 GCF_019175285.1 Sceloporus undulatus | reverse complement strand
CTGGGTAACTATTCTATTTTCTCTCTTTATGCCTTCCTACCCATTAATGTCATGATCGGTGCCTTCCTCTAGTAGAGGCCACTTTACCATAAGCAAACATTGTTAATAAGCCATTTAATCTTGGCCAGACATAAGGAGGCAACAGACATAAAGCAACAGACTACATAGTGGTTTTCTGATTAACAGCGTATCACAGTGTGATGTTTCTCTAGCAATATATCTTAAATTGTTGGTGCCCCTTCCCCAAAATTTCATACCTTCTCTGTGTCTAATCCTGCTTTCCCATATGAGCTGTTTTATGAATAAATTAAATCCACAAAACAGTGATACCTTCTTTGGTCTAACCAAAATGCACAAAATACATGTTGCCAGCTTCAAAAGCTGGCATCATGTATTTTGTGCATTTTGGTTGGCCCAAAAAAAGTATTGCTGTTTGGTGGATTTTGGATGTTATTCTACTTTGAATCATCCATGTCATGGTATTTTTGATTATTGTGTAGGCTTTGAAAGCTGGACAATGAAAAAAGCACAGAAATGCTGGGGAGAGTTTTCCAGATACCATGATCTACCAAAAAGACAAATGAATGGGTCTGGGAGCGAATCAACTCAGAACTCTCCCTAGAAACTAAGGCCCAGTACAAACCGCCCCTTTGGGGCAGCCCCTTTTCGATCCGGGTTGGGGGCAGGGCAGCCTCACCGGCAGCCCTGTGGCCCCAATCCGGAGTCTTTCCAGATCACAAAGAAGCGGCAAAATACAGCTTCTCCATGGTGTGGAAAAGGGGTTTCCTTGGGGCTTCATGCCCCTGGACACCCCAGGAGCCAGAACCATGGGAGAAAGAAGCCACTCGGCCCCTTTCTTCCCGACATCATTTCCGCAGCCATTTGGTGGCTGCGGGAATGAGGCATACGCCCAAAAGAAGCTCCTTTTTGGAGCTCCTCCTTGTGCCGCAGCCAAGCCGTCATAAGCAGCATGGGGTGGCGCAAAGACGTTTGGACATGGCATGTGCCTGATGTCATCATGGTGGCCCCCGTGTGGACGGGAGGCCATCATGATTACAGCACCGCCATGTACTAGGGTTGCTGGGTGTGCGGTCGCTCCGCCCCCACACAACCCTAGTACATGTCCAGGCCGGCGCAAAGATCAGGCCTAAAATGATTAAACTAAGGCCATTGTTCTTTGGACATATCATGAGGTAACTGACATGAGTCATTAGAAGGGAGAATAATGCTTGGTAAAGTGGAAGGTGATAGGAAAAGACAGTATAGGTGGACAAACTCAGTCAAGGATGCTACAGCTGTCATTGCAAAACCTGAGCAGTACTGGGGAATTATATAATGTGCTGGATGTTTCTCATTTAGTGAGTCACCATAAATCAAAACTAGCTTGATAGCAGCAGAAAATCTACATGTGAGTTGCCTGGTCTTGTAGTTCAGTGCTGTCTCCAGAATGGAGATCAGCTAGTTTGAGAAGAGGGGCAATTGCCTCCAAAACGATTTCTGCTCTACACAGCCATTGCCCTGTTACTGGGGAGAAGGGGAGATCTACTTTAATCTGCACCTGCTTTGCATAATTAATTGAGCAATATGTATACAAAGCTTCCTTATATTGCCAGATCACTGGACAATCTAGAACAGAACTATCTAGTTTGAATGTTTAAGTCAACCAAATAAGAAAATGCACACCTAACCCTGTATTTTACTACCTTTCATGTTGTAGCTTGTCTGCTAGGTATGAAACAGCTGTATTTAACTGAGTTATCTTTAAGTATTAAAAGTGTTGCACTCACATTTTGTGAAAGAGCCTGATTATATTGCTTGAGTACATGCTTTCTGTATATGGGCTTCATGCCTACATGAACGTATTCACTGGAATCCTATTTTGTTCTTAAAATCATAAAATCCTAGAGTTGGAAGAGACCACAAGGGCCATCCAGTCCAACCCCCTGCCATGCAGGAACTCTCAATCAAAGCACACCTGACAGATGGCCATCCAGCCTCTGTTTAAAGACCTCCAAAGAAGGAGAACCCACCACACTCTGAAGGACTGTGTTCCTCTGCCAAACAACTCTTACTATCAGGAAGTTCTTCCTAATGTTGAGGTGAAATCTCTTTTCCTGTAGCTTTCATCCATTGCTCTGGGTCCTATTCTGTGGAACAGCAGAACACAAGCTTGCACCATTGTTGTTATTGTTATTGTTGTTGTTGTTGTTTTGTGTCTTCAAATTGTTCATGACTTATAATTACCTGGAGAGAAGGGTGTGATTCTCTGCTCAGCCATGGAAACCCACTGTGTGACCTTAGGTGAATCACACACACGCAGTCCCAGAACCCCCTGTGATAGGTTTCCTTTAGGATTGCTGTAAATTGGAAACAACATGGAGGCACACAGCAATATAAATTAAACTTATACTGTAATGTGGTTTTCTTGGCAAGATTTCTTTAGAGAATGTTTGTCATTCCTGCCTTCTGAGGCTGAAAGAATATGTGACCTGCTCAAGGCCGCTCAAGGGGTTTCCATGTCTGAAGGATGATTTGAACCCTGGTCTCTCAAAATACTAGTCCAATACTAAGACCACCACACCACATTAGCACCAGACTAGTAAATTTTGTTGAATTCAGTGGACCTGATTCCAAGGTTATTGTGTATAGGATAGCAGCTATGTCATTCACAATTATTCTCAAGGGCACATCCAGCTGAACAGAGTATTTCGTACTATAGAATTGCAGCACTATGATTCCCCATTAAGTGCCATGATTCCAATTTATGGATTAATGTGATTTGCTATGTGGGGGGCATTTAGAACTATGAAGCCCAAGATTCCCTAGGATGCAACCATGACTATTAAAGTGAAATCATGGTGCTATGATTGTGTGGTGTGAGAGAGCATCAGAT
>NW_024810630.1:0-2893 GCF_019175285.1 Sceloporus undulatus | reverse complement strand
TCTGTGGCTAGTCAACTTGCTAGAAACATTTAAGCAGAGGTGAGTTTTTTTTAATTGGTGACGTGCGCGCGCACCCACTGTCTCTTTCCTATCTATCTATCTATCTATCTATCTCCAGGCATTGGATTTATTTGGGGAGTGTTTTTCATGTGTTCTTTATCCTCTTTTTCCTGTGGTTTAAACTTCCAGAAAACATCTGTGGAAGTTTTCAAATTGCAATGCTTCTAAATCCACAGATCTGAGAAAAATATGTACCGTATATACTCATGTATAAGTTGACCTCATGTATAAGTCGAGGGCAATTTTTGGATCCAAAATCATGGTTTTGATATGACCTGTGGAGAAATCAAGGGGCAAACATGGAGGATGTTACAAAAGATCTAAAGTGGGTTAAACAAAGCACCACTTCCCTCCCTATATCTCCCTCTCTGGACCTCTCCCAAGCATCAGTCTCGGCATGGGAAAGGGGAAACAAACTTTGGCGCATGTGCGCGCACACACACGCACACACACTCTTCCCCTTACCAGAAGCATCTCCAAGGCTCATGGCTTGCGAAAAGGAGGACAGACCTTTCTCTCTCTCTGCCTTTCACCCTCAGGACTCCAAGGCTCACAGCTTGCAAAAATAGAGGACAGACCTTTCTCTCCCTCTGCTTTTCACCCCCAGGACTCCAAGGTTCAGAGCTTGCAAAAATAGAGGACAGACCTTTCCCTCTCTCTGCTTTTCACCTCCAGGACTTCCAGGCAAAATGGGGTACAAGCCAGGCATACTTTCTGTGTGTTCCTTTCCTCAGCAGCAGCTTGTTAGCTCTGGCTGCGCGGGAAGGCTGAGAGGGAAACAGACAGACAGACACACACACAGAAGGAGAGAGGAGAGTGGGCGCCAGGGCTTCAAACAGGCAGCCATTACAAGGTTACAGAGAAAGGGGGGCACTTCTTCCTTCAAGAAATTTATTAGCATTAACTCATTGACCCTTACATAAGTCTAACCATGATTTTGGAGTTCATTTTGGGGCATAAATTTTTTGACTTATGGTTGAGTATATATGGTATTCCCTTGTAAGTTTGTAACTTAATTAAATAAATTTTGATTGATTTATCCAGGGAAGCTGAATATCTGCAAAAACATATGTTCATTTTTGATAATACTCTGATAGTATAATAGGTATGGTTTTATTAGAGGGAAGGGAGGAATACCTCATTTAAGATTTACTTGCCCTTTGCTTAAGTCTTGATGCTAAAATATATATATTTTAAAAAATCAGATGCCTGGTTTAATAGAGGATTCTTCCACATTGAAACAAACATTATTTTAATGAATTAATCAACTTAATTTAAATTAAAGGATCACAACCCTTATTTCAGGATTTTTATTAGCTGCTTGTAATACGAAGATATTTCTATACATGTATTATAGCAAGTTAAAATTCTATCCTAGCTGCTGAATAACATTTATTATTTATGTATTCAGTAATTTTATTTGTATGCTGCCTTTCTTCTGGTGTTAAATACAGCAGTGCTACTCAAAGTAGTGTGCCATAGACATCAGATTAGGAATTTCATGTACTGTAGAACCCAAGTGGGTGCTGAAGTGTTTGAATGCTGACCAGAAACAAAATTGAGTGGATACCTCCAAGTTGATTTGGCAGCATTTTGAGCAGAATGACCTATAACTGTTGATGAAACATGGTTACATGTTTTCAGTCCAGAGACCAAACAACAGTCCTTGTGATGGTGGCACTTGGATTCTCCACAGCCAAAGATATCCAAGACTCAAGAAGTCAGCAGGAAAAGCCGTGGTCACATTTGGGGGGGGGGGGGGGAATAAGGAAGATATCTTGATGACTTACTCTCTTCAGAAGGATCAAACTGTTCAAGCAAAATACTTTTCTAACTTGTGCCAATTAAAGGAGGCATTGAAGGAAAAGTGGCAAAGGAAGGTGTGGAAAGGTGTTCTCTTTTTGCAGGCCAATGGACCTGCTCAGATGATGGATTTTGTGAAAAATTTGGGGTTTGAGTACATAGACCCTATTCACCAGGTCCTTCTCCATCTGACTTTCCTGTTTCTGAACCTTACAAGGAGTTTGAAAGGAAGTAAATGTTTGAAGGATTCAGAGGTGATAGCAGCAGCGGAGCAGCATTTCAGTGACCAGACATCAGAATTTTTTTTGGAAGAGTTAAAGAAACTTGAGAAATGTGCCAAGTATGTCAAACTTTGAGATGGATATATGGAATAGCATGTAAGTTTTGTGGCTCTAGATCATTTCTTTCTTGGTCAGACTGAGAACATTAGCACCCCATTGTAAAACACATTTCCATAAAATGTACTGAGAAAAGGACATGACAACCAGGAATTAACATTTACCTCATACCAGTGCTTCTCAGGCTAGCTGATACAGGGGAACTGGTTTCTCCCATCTACAGAGAACAGTGCCATATTTGTGCCCGTTGGATGAAACATTATTTGCTAGGAACTTGCCACACACTGATAGCTGATTTATCACACACACCAGTCTGTGGACCACTACTTTGGATAGCACTGCTGTACATTTGTTGTTATTGTATGCCTTCAAGTCGTTTCCAATTTATGGTGATCCTAAAGCAAACTTACCATATGGTTTTCTTGGCAAGTTTCTCAGAGGGGGTTTGCCATCGCTTTTCCCTGAGGCTAAGAGAGTGTGACTTGCCCAAGATCACCCAGTGGGTTTACATAGCCAAGCCAGAATTTGAATCATACTCTTACATAAAAGTCTACTTGTCATATCATTTTTAAAGAAATAATACAGTGGGGCTTTGTTACCCATTGGCTTGTCAGATTTAAACATCCATGGATGGCAGGCCCCTATTGTAACACTGAAAGTACTGATGCTTTCATAATTCTTTCTAGATTCTG
>NW_024810629.1:0-2893 GCF_019175285.1 Sceloporus undulatus | reverse complement strand
TATCTATCTATCTATCTATCTATCTATCTATCTATCTATCTATCTATTTGTTGTTGTTTTTGTGTGCCTTCAAGTCATTTCCGACTAATGGAAGAACCTTTCAAGGGGCTTTCTTGACAGATTTCTTCAGAGGGGGATTGCCACTGCCATCCTTGAGTCTGAAAGAGTGTGACTTGTCCAAAGTCACCCAGTGAGTTTCATGGCCAAACTGGGGTTTTGAACCCTGATCTCCTAGTCCAGTGCTCAAACCACTATCATATACTCAACAAACAACCAATATGACATTTATTGTCATTATCTCTGTATTTCTTTATTGTGGGAGATTTAAGTGACAGAAATGTAATATTTAATAATCATCCTACTTAACCATAATTCAAGTAGATAACATGCAGTACATGTGTTTCCTTTACTTACAAGGACTGCTACACTGTAAACCATCAGAGCCCAGTGTGCTGCCTCTAAGCTCAAAGCTTCAGACAGAAGTCTGGTTAATGAAGGATTCTGTCTTACTTTGCTGTATATTACACTCACCACTTTCCACATACCGGTAATATGAAAAAAGCATCCAAGGACTCTCTGTGGTTATTCAGATGGTGAAAATAATCCGGGATGAATCCTGGTTGAATCTTTGTTGTTCACACGCACCCTGAAAGCACCTGATTAGACTTGGAGAGGTTGCCAAAAACCCCACTTAAACTAGGTTTTTTCTGTACATTTTAAAAAAATGTGAACGACTGATGCAAATAGTTCCAGGATTGAACTCTTGAGGGCCTTAAATGCATTTTGAATATGATCATATTGTTGACTCACTCCATGTTTATTTGAGTGCTGGAAGGTGTGAGCAACAGAACTCACAGAGAAGCACAGAGATGTGGTTTCATAGTGTGAATAACAAACTTGGAATGTGTGAGTGAGGTTAGTTATTTGCTTTGTTCTGCTAAAACAAATGATACCTGAATGACTCCTTTCCACTGTTTCTTTCCTCCCTCCACTTTTTACAAGCCTAAAACTAAGTCATTAGGGCTCCACAAGGCAGTTTGGCCACCTATATAATTTAAAAATGGGAGGGCAAGTGTTCTGGGGAGTGATAATACATCACATATCTTTTCCAAACCATCTAACATTCAAAGATGAAATGTAGAATGTGTGGGACCATGCCACATCTGAGTGTGGTCAAGTATCAATAAAGAAGAACACACAAACTTGGAGATGCTGCCATTTGCTCTTGTTTGAGCCTACTGGGAAAATCAGGATTCTACCTCACTCCTCTCCTCTTCTCCTTGCTGAGCTAATTGAGTAGAAACTACTTTTGCACATTTAATTCACGTTGCAGTAATCACAGTAAAGTAGTGGTTCCCAAACTTTTCTATGCCCCACACCCATAGAAAAGGTTTGAATAATATCCACGTTTGATACCACTGAAGAAGTCTGATTTCTCATTTTTGAACTGCAAATTGAACCATATATAATACTGCAGATGAACAAACTGAACTTAAAAAAAAAAGCTTTTAATTCAGTGCAAAAAATGCAAATCTAAATTGAGCAACTGGATTCTAATTTCTTCAGAAAAAAAAATGAGTGATGACTTATGACTCACCACTCAAGGACACAAGCCACTTTTTTTCCACACCTCCTGAAATTCCATCTTGCACCCAGTGATGGTGCAGGCACCCCAGGCTGGGAACCCCTGCAGTAAACTGAGGCTATGGGAGAAAGTGCAAGGAGAGGAAAAAAACTGAATATTGTAAAAGCAGATGAATAGGTGGGATGACAGGGGGTTAATTGGGATTGTCCCTACCAAATCAGTCCTTTTCTCCTAAGGACAAAGGTTTCTGGGCTTCACTCTTAAGTGCAACACAAAGCTCCATGGCTCTCTTTTAAAGGGTAAGGGGGGGAAAGCAGCTAGGTTTGCAATTCCCACTCTCTAGCTTTCATTACCACTCTCCATCCTCAGTTTCATCCTTCCTGGTGTTATGGCAGCTCTGTCCCCTATTTGGTATTTTGCCTCTATGTTATGACCAGTATTCATGCATAAGAAGCCTGGGAGAAGATGGCAACTTTCTGAGGAGGCTGCCCATTTGTTCAAGAAAGGATTCAAACAAAGGTAGAAAAAGCCCTAACAGCAGAAATGAAGATGTGGTGCCAGTTTGCCTAATTGTGGTTGTATGATGCCATGTGATAGCGTAATTGCTTGAAACAAATTTGAAAAATCAGATATTGTTCAGATGAGCTTCTTATCATATGGACACATTTTTCATAGCATTATCACTAGCAAATTTATAAAATAAAATCTGTATGAAAAATTAGTCATGTCAATTGACCCTGGAAAGACGACTGAAGACTTCTGGCATTCAGGCTCTACGTTTTAAGAAGAGCATTAACAAACTGGAACATATCAAGAAAAAAGGCAACCAGTAGTAGTCTGGAAGTCAAGTGGCTGAAAGTGCTGTCTGTTTGTTCAGCCTGGAGAAGAAAGGATTCAGGCTGCAAACCTCTGACGGCCTGTCACACAGAAGACAAAGGAGGCTAGCTCCTTGTGGTAGAATTCAGTGGGCCTGGCCTATGAAATTATTTTAAAGAACGGGTTCTGACTACTAGTTAATATTATCTTGGCTCTCCAGGATGTACTTGCTAACAGAAAACAATCAAAATATCAAGAAGAACTAGATTTCAACCAATTATATTAAAATCCAGGTTGAGTACCCCTTACCCAAAATATGACAAAATCCCAAATCATCCACATGAGTGGCTGAAATAGTGACACCTTTGCTTTCTGATGGTTCAATGGACACAAAATTGGTTTCATGTACAAAATTATTTTTTAAAAATGTATATATAATTAATTTTTGAGCCTATATTATGAAGCCAGTGTAATAATGTGGTTAAAAAGCTG
>NW_024810628.1:0-2893 GCF_019175285.1 Sceloporus undulatus | reverse complement strand
TTTGTTGGTACAGTGTAGATTCATCCCTGGAGAGGTGTCACTGCCAACACTGGGCTACACACTCTGATGGTCTGACTCAGTAGAGCTTGCTGTATAGAGCCACTGCTGACAGTTGACAATACAACCCTTGATAGAAGAAAGGTCTGATTGACCACAAGGCAGGTTCCTATGTCTCTGTACTTACCGTATTTACACTGGTCTCTTTTCAAAGTGGGAGTTGTTGGGGTTTTGAAAAGTGGGTGGATATGACTTGCCACAGTCTGGGGAAGAGTGAAAATGACCCTTCCAACTCACAAAAACTGTCTACACCTGAATTAGATGATATGCTAACCACATATTTTGCTCATGTAGTCCCCTAGTGGTGAAAGAGGTCTCTTTGGCCCAGGATAGACCGCTGAGAAACAGCGGCCTGTCGGCATCCGTTTTTGCTCTGCAAGGACAGCACAGCCCCCAAATGGCACACTGTCACTGCGGAGCAAAAAGAACCCAGTATTTCCGGGTTCCTTCTGTGGTGCCACAGTGATGTCGCAAGTGCACCATTGGCGCACTCGCTACGTAAACACCACATGGTGCCATGCGGACACCATGCAGCGCTTACGTCACAATGGCTGCGCCCATGTACACGAGACGACGCCAATGTAACGGTGCCAGTATGTACTAGGGTTAGGGGCCGTGCAGTTGCCCTAACCCTAACCCTGGTATTGGCCCTGGTATACCGCATATTGGCGGTATGTAATGGGCCTTTGTCATAGCACATGATTGTCTTCCTATTTCTTCCATTTACTGTATATACTCATGTATAAGTCTAGAAATTCAGGTCAAAAAATTGGCCCAAAAAACCTGAGTCAACTTATCCATGTAGGTACTGTACTTTAGCTCTCATTTTTTAAAAAGGGAATCATCCCCTGGTGAAAAGAAAGAGTGTAATTTCTTCTGGAAGCACTGATCTCCCTCTATTCTCTCATCCATCCAGCCTTTAAAGTGAGCACAAAGTTATGTCTGCTGGGATTTTGTAAGTTCGTTGACACTGTTTCCCTTTGCTTCATCATTTAGATCCTTTGTTACATGCCCCTGAGTTTTACCTTCAACTTATCCACAGGTCATATAATTTTGGCCCCAAAACTCGCCCTCAACTTATACATGAGGTCAACTTATAGTTGAGTATATACGGTAGTTTGCTTTGCTTTGTCATTGCTCATTGGAAGGTAAGTATAAGCTTAATTTATAAGGCTGACTGCTGAGGCCTGCATCTCTGAGGAAATCACATTGCTGCAAGGAAAATGCATCCACTGCAGGCAATAGTAGCAGTAGTGACAGTAGTATTTTATAGCCAGCTATTTTCCCAGAATGCGGATTCAACACAAAATACATATGATGCCTAGTTTAATCATAAGATGGCAATCAAATAGGCAGTTACCTAGAAGTGAGTCCTACTGGGCATAGTGGGGCTTACATCAGAGCAAAGATGCATAAGCTCCAGGGCTTACAAAAGTTACATTGTAAGACTGGAACTTCCAGAAATCCAGCTGTACATGGTATCGAGGGGGTCTTGAAAGCTGTAGCTTTTCCAAAAGGTTATGAGGCGGCTTCGACTCCCTTTGTCCTATTTGCCTTGTAGAGAAGGTCGCCCCTGTTGTTGTCGTGAACTGCAAAATTTCATGACTAACTCTCCCACCTTTTGCTGCTCCCTGAGCCCCCAAGAGCAAAATTACTTATTGATTTTTGGAAGGCGGCGTCCCCTATTACTCTCCATAGTCTCCCATTGCACGTAAATATGAGCAGAGCTGCAGCAGTGAAGGATGAGGCTGATTTTGTATGCCGGTTTTGTGGGTTTTTTTAAAAAAAGAAATGCAAACTGGAACTTGGAGAACAGGGCAATGGCATCTTGCAGTGATTCAAATCAGAGGAGCTCAAAGTTGGGAATAATTGGGTGAGTGTTTTCTAGAGGAAGATAAGGGGAACCATTGTGTGGTGGTGCTTTGAGCACTGGACTATGCATTCAGCCTCTGATATTGGTAAGGTGTTCCTGGTGTATGTTATGAACACGATGCCCACCTATATTTTTTCCTCTCTTTTTTTTTTTTTTTGTCATCTGTCTTGGGAGAGAGGGAAACCAAATGGCCATTTAATACAATGAGCGTGGACATAAAGTATGCCATTTTTCCCTACCTCGGGCAGCAAAATGTACTGAGACGGCCTGGTGTCACATCAGACAACTGAGCCATTCAAGCCTGTATGGAGAGGGAAGACAATAAGGGGTTGGGAAAATGTTACATATTTTTTGGACTACAGCTCCCAGAATCCCTCGACTGGTTTGGCCAATGATGCCCGCAGGAAGCTGAAAGCTGTAATTCCTCCCCAAAAAATCATATTTCCAGTCTTTGGGGTGAATGCACAATCCTCAAAATCACTCCCACAAAGAGATTGGAGCTGGCCAAAAAGAAGTACTCTTGCATTCACAACCAGTGGATTCTGCTGCATAAGACCAACAAAAGCAGCCAAGGAAACATTTCTCTAGTTTTTTGTGGGTTTTTCAGGCTATGAGGCCATGTTCTAGAAGAGCTTATTCCTGATGTTTTGCCAGCATCCGTAGCTGGCATATTCTCTGAAAATATCAGCCACAGATGATGGCGAAACATCAGAAATAGACTCTTCTGGAGCATGGCCTCATAGCCTGAAAAACCCACAAAAAATTATGGATGCCAGCCATGAAAGCCTTAAACATTTCTCTGGTTCTCCATGAGCCAAAGAGAATGATCTGGGCTTATTCTTTTTCTTCCGCTTTCCTAAGCTTCCCTCTTTTTCCCCAAAGAGGCTTCCACCTCTCACCACTCACCCTTGCTGCCTTCATTCCACCTTGTATCCCCAGCCTTGAGATCTTGCAAAGGCCCCC
>NW_024810627.1:2431-2893 GCF_019175285.1 Sceloporus undulatus | reverse complement strand
AGCACACTTCCAATTGCCCAATGGGTGCAGGAAACGTCACCTATGACTAAAGCAGAACTGAATTTGATTGACAACAAAGGTGCCTTCATTTTAAATCAATTTCTCCGAGGGCATTCAGGGTTAAAATACCCTGACTGAGGTAGTGGGCACTTGCTTCCGGAAGGATTCGGGGTGGGGGGGAGGGGGGCGAATCTTCCCAGTTCCTTCCAGTGCAAAAAGGTCAGTATGAATAGGGCCTTCCTCTCTCTGCTCTCACCAAGCATGGACGCAGAAACCAGGCTATGCTACTAAATATGTTTTTTCTTCTTACTTACACACATGAGAGTCAGCTCTAAGGACTCTTCTGCCAAGTATAGTTTTCTCTGTGGATTAGTTATTTTGTAGAACCTAGATGTAGCAATAAATTAAGTTTCTCTTTACCTACCAATGTATCCTGTTTATTTGCCAGAAGCTCAGATCTAG
>NW_024810627.1:0-2331 GCF_019175285.1 Sceloporus undulatus | reverse complement strand
AGCACACTTCCAATTGCCCAATGGGTGCAGGAAACGTCACCTATGACTAAAGCAGAACTGAATTTGATTGACAACAAAGGTGCCTTCATTTTAAATCAATTTCTCAGAGGGCATTCAGGGTTAAAATACCCTGACTGAGGTAGTGGGCACTTGCTTCCGGAAGGATTCGGGGTGGGGGGGAGGGGGGCGAATCTTCCCAGTTCCTTCCAGTGCAAAAAGGTCAGTATGAATAGGGCCTTCCTCTCTCTGCTCTCACCAAGCATGGACGCAGAAACCAGGCTATGCTACTAAATATGTTTTTTCTTCTTACTTACACACATGAGAGTCAGCTCTAAGGACTCTTCTGCCAAGTATAGTTTTCTCTGTGGATTACTGTCGTTATTTTGTAGAACCTAAATGTAGCAATAAATTAAGTTTCTCTTTTCCTACCAATGTATCCTGTTTATTTGCCAGAAGCTCAGATCTAGTTGTTTTTACCAAATACTTCTGGAGTACACACTTGTTGCTGTTGGTGCTGCTGCTGCTAAACTTTGTTAACCACAAATAACCAAAACCATAATCAATTTTCAAACAGACTATGGTATCTGAAAGACGACATATCCCTATAAAAGCCAGCCCCAGTGATAAGATTGGCAGGGAAGGGATTTCTCTCAGTCCCATCATATTCTCAGGTGCAGCTGGTGAGGACCTGGGAAACAGCCTTCTCCATGGCTGCTCCCAGAATGTAGAACTCCCTGCCATAGGGGTTAGGTCAGCCCCTTCCCTGCTCTCTGAAGACATTAATATTTAGGCAGGCTTTTGGTGGTTGAATTTTACTTGTGTACTGTGGTGTGCTGTTTCAGTGCTTAACATTCTAAAACTTTTTAAATGGTTTTAACTGTTTTTAACTTACATTTTAATATGAGTATTATTTAATTATTATTTTTAAAACTTTTGTAATTCATGTTTTAGTCTTATTTATTTAAAAGTATTACAAGCCACTGTGAATCCCATTTTGGGAGGAAGGCAGGATAAATGCAATAAACAAAACAAAACAAAATAAATTCTGTTCTCCAGGTGCAACTGTGGCCACAAACCACAGGTACAGCTTATTTTCTCAGTCTGTTTGGCTCAGTCACCAGATACGTCCCTTAAAGCCAAATGCATACAACAGTGTGAATAGCTGAGCTAATCATCTCCAGCTTGTGGCATCCCCTATTAAGATTTCAATCATTAAAAATATACAGCTGTACCTCAGTTTAGGAATGAATGCAAAGAGCACCTTGCACCTTGTAGCACCTTTGAAACTAACTGAGCAAATGATGTTGCAGCGTAAGCTTTTGTAGACCTAGATTTGTTTCCACATATATGTGGGGTGAACTGGTGCCCAGGACATTCTTCCTTTCAGATTCAGTCCCCACTTTGATCCTAGGTGACTTTAATATCCACGTTGGCGATTCCAGTAACCCTACAACAGGGGTAGGCAACCTTTTTGAGCCGGGGGCTGCGTTGCTGTCCCTCAGACAACTGGGGGGGCCGAAACCAAAGAAATAAATAATTAAATAATTTTTAAAAATTTAAAATAAATAAATAAACCGGGACAAATGTAGGACAAAATTTTCAAATGGTGGGCACTTTTTTTAAAAAAGTGGAGGACACACGAAAAAATGTGCTGATTTTTTTTAAAATGTTAATATAAATGCATGTTTCTGAGGCTTCTATAGACAATTGCCCCTGTGCGCGAGAGGCCAAAGGCCCCAGCGGCAATCAGCGGCAGGACCGGGCTGGGGCCGGTCCCAAGGCCTCACCAGGCCGCATCCGGCCCACGGGCCGCAGGTTGCCTACCCCTGCCCTACAACATCTCGCTTTAACTCTCTGCTAGCTTCTTTTGGCCTCCAATCACACTCCAATGCTTCAACTCATTCTCTTGGTCACTGTCTTGACCTAGTTCTTGTTGCAAACTGTGCCATTTCCGACTACCTGGCACTTGACTTTCCACTATCTGATCATCATTTAATCTCCTTTGCTCTTACTTATACTCCTCCTCCTCGTCATACTGTTCAACGCCATTTTCGTGATCTTCAATCTGTTGACTCTAACCATCTTGGTCTGACCCTGGATTCATCTCTATCTTCCCTAAATCTCGGGGATTCTGCTGATTCAGCTATGTCTTTATTTAACTCCACTCTTTCCTCAACTCTTGACCATTTTGCCCCTGTCTCTGTACGTACTTCTTCCTCTAAGACTAGGCCTCAGCCCTGGCTTATCCCCAACATTAAGTTTCTCCAGTCCTGCTCTAGAGCGGCCGAATGTCTTTGGAGAAAGTCCAAAGAGTGGGCTGATTTTATCCAT
>NW_024810626.1:0-2894 GCF_019175285.1 Sceloporus undulatus | reverse complement strand
ATATTTGAATGCCAGGAGCTGGAGTTCAAGGAGACTAGCCTAGTCTCCCATGGATGGGAATTCCAGAGGATAGGATTAGCCACTGAGAATGACGATTTATAGGCCACTTTCCATTTTGGACCAAGATGTCGAAAGTAATTCCAGTGGATAGGACAAGCCAGCCACTGAGAAGGCCGATTCATGGGCCATTTTGCATTTTAGGTCACACTATGTAAGTGCTGCTGCCTGGGCAGCTCCATATGCAGTGAACAGATTATCTAGATCTGATTTGATATAGCTTTAGATGCAATACTGGGTGGGGGAGGACCTGTCTCTGTTGTTCTATATGATTATGATGATGATAATTTATTTATAGTTCTTGCCTCTCCCTGCAGATCGAGGCGGGATTACAACTTGATAAAATACACACAATAGTAAAACCAACAAAATACAACCAACAACAATAATTCAAATAAAAGGCTAAACCTTATCATAATTTTCCAATAATTCATAATCATTATCAGAGGGGTGGAGCACAAGAGTAAATTGTTGTCCTATACCAGGTCAGATGGATATGCCCACTGGAAGAGATCCATCTTGACTGCCTTCTTAAAAGAGTCTAAGGTGGTAATAAGATGGATCTCTTCTGGCAGGTCATTCCATAGCAGAAGGAAAAGTTCTTTGGGAAGTCATTACCAGTCTGGTTATTTGCAATTCTAATAAATTCTTCTCAGATGTTCTGAGAATGCGGGGCAGACTATGTAGGGAAAGGTGTTCCCACAAGTAACCAGGGCCCAAGCCATGTAGGGCTTTAAAGATGATAACTACCTTGTACTGTGCCCAGATGCTGATCGGCAGCCAGGGAAGAGATTTTAAAACAGGTGTTATGTGGTCAGACCTAGGTGTGCCAGTGACCAGTCTGGCTACCATATTTTGGACCAATTGGAGCTTCCAAACTTGGCACAAGGGTAGCCCCATGTAGAGCATGTTACAGAAATCAAGTGCCTTACAGAAATCTTCAGTGGTACAGGGACAAGGAAAATATAACCTGGTTCAGTCTCTTAATGTTTATATTCTCTATGTTGTTTGGAGTAAGGTGTCACGTGTTTGCTGATGATATCCAGCTCTGTCACTCCTTTCCACCTAACTCCAAGGAAGCAATTTCTGTCCTAAACTGGTGTCTTGCTCCTGTAATGGACTGGATGAGGGCAAAGAAATTGAAGCTTAATCTAGACAAGACAGAGATGCTCCTGATCAGTTGAAAGACAGAACCAGGAATAGGGATTCAGCCTGTCTTAGATGGGGTTACACTCCCCCTGAAAACTCAGGTTCATAGTTTGGGGATATTTCTTGATTCAGCACTGAGCCTGGAAGCTCAGATGTCAATGGTGACCAGGAGTGCCTTTGCACAGCTAAAACTTGTGTTTCAACTGCGCCCATTCCTGGAGAAGTCAGACCTGGCCACAGTGGTACATGCTTTGGTTACATGCCGTTTGGATTACTATAATGTGCTCTATGTTGGGCTGCCTTTGAAAAGTGCTCAGAAACATTCTAAAGAGCTGCAGCCAGGCTGTTAACTGGAGCTGGCTACAGGGAGCATGCAACTCCCTTCTTGCAACAGCTCTATTGGCTGCTTGTCCGTTTCTGGGCACAATGTAAAGTGCTGTTTTTGACCTATAAAGCCCTATACGGCTTGGGTCCAGGCTATTTGAAGGACCATATCTCCCTTTACAAGCTCCCCAGAGTCTTGAGATCATTGGGAGAGGCCCTTCTCTCTGCCCCACCACCCTCTCAGTTGTGTTTGGTGGGAACAAGAGAGAAGGCTTTTTTCTCAGTGGCTGCTCCCAAGCTTTGGATCTCCCTTCCTAGAGAGGCCAGGATGGCTCTATCCCTGCTGTCCGTTTTTATACCACCAGGCCTTTGCATGGATTTTTGTTTTAAAGTGTTTTATATTTTAATAATGTAATGTGTTTAATTGTTTGAATTGTTTAATTGTTTGTGTGTGTGTGTGTGTGTGTGTGTGTTTTTAATGTTTTATACTGTTTTAACTTGGATTGTTTTAGATTTGTTAGCTGCCTTGAGTCCCTGTACTGGGAGAAAGGTGAGATATGTATATTTATGATAAATAATAATAATAATAATAATAATAATAATAATATCCATTTTTTCCAAACCATTTTCCCTTTGCCGTTTCTTTTAACTGATCCCCCCCCCCCCCCGAGCTTTTTCTGTAAAAGAAACCTGTTCTGTAAATCCTTTCTTCCATTTTTTAAAAATCCAGAACCATTCTATGGCCTTTAGTGACCTTAACTTTCTGGTTTAGGAATTGGTGAAACCATTTTGTGACATGCCTTCCCTAGGATGCAAATTCCAGAAAATGCTGTTGTGGGATTACTGTCTCTCTGCACGGAAATTGAACACTTTGCTTTTTACCACTACCTGAAGTCACCTAGGGAAAGGTTTCCTGGAGATATAGAATTAAATGCCATTAGTATGCTGACGACACTCAACTCTGTTTATCCTTTCCAGATGTAGTACTGCCTTCTCTGACTGACTTCCAGAAGTAATTGATGGACTAAGATAGGGATGAGGAATTTTAAACTTACATCAAGTAAGATACTGTTTGATTGTGGCGAAGGACTTGGTAGACCAGATGGAAGAAAGAGATCACTTGTGAGACTGCACTTTCCCTTAATGAGCAGCTTCATCACTGGACTCAAACATTATCCTTAATAATAAGGATATTTTTTACATATGCACTCTTAAGGTGAACTTATCAGAGGGTTTTTTTTTGGCATGTTTCTTCAGAGGAGTCTTGTCATTGCCATCCTCTTAGGCTGAGAGAGTGTGACTTGTCCAGGTTTACCCAGTGGTTATCACTGTTTAAATATGGAGTGGATCATTTGTTGTTGTTG
>NW_024810625.1:0-2894 GCF_019175285.1 Sceloporus undulatus | reverse complement strand
GGTTGAAAAATATAGAGGGTGTAGTAGAAGCTTATCAACTAAGAAGAGATAAAAATTTTATATAGGAAAATAGAGGTTTAACTTTTAAATTGGGACTGTAGACTGAATAATCAAATTATCCTTTCTGGATTTTGTAATTGAATAATAGTTGAAGAGAATTTCAAAGGTAACTGGAACATGAATACTAGAACTCAATCCCAGAAGTTACTAGCACAAGCGCAAGCCCAAACCCAACGGAGAAATTCAACAGAAAAAGTAAATTTGATGGACATGAACCAACTGATTTTAGAAAATATTGAAAATTTATCCACAACTTTATCCTCCAACTTGGCTAAGGAAATGAATGAATTTAAGAGGGAAATAAAACAGGAAATTAGGTCAGATTTGAAAGAGATAAGAAAAGATCTGCAAGAGATCAAACAAACAGTTGAAAATCTGACAACAGAGATACAAAAAACAAAACAAAGAGTTGATATTTTAGAATTTAGAAGCGAAAAATTGGAGACAGATCTTGGACGTTTATTAAACAATAGGGCTATCTGGGAACAGAAACTGAAAGAGAAGACAGTTAAAATCAGAGGCTTACCAGAGGAAAAAGAAGAAAAGCTGGAAGATACTTTAATAATCGAAATAGCTAAATTTCTAGACAAGGATCCAGTGTTTTTTGAGGATGAGATTGACAACTTATACAGAGTGAATTCAACAGTAGCAAAACAAAGGGGTCTCCCTAGAGATGTGGCACTTCATTTTGTGAAAAAGAGAACTAAAGATGCCTTCCTTGCAAAACACAATGAAACGCCATTCCAAGTAAATGGAACGGAACTGAAAGTGCTGAAAGATATACCAGCTCGGATTCTCCGCAAAAGAAGAGACTACTCGGCATTGACGTCATTCTTGAGAAAGGAAGGCATCTCATATCGGTGGGATTTACTGGAAGGACTTACTTTTTGGTGGTGTAAAAAAAGAGTAAAAATCAGTTCACCAGACCAAGCAAGAGTTTTTATGAGAAGAGCCGCAGACCAAAGGAGGCATAAGGACAGAGAAGATAAGAAAGAGGATCAAAAGGAACCAAACGGGGAAAAAAACCAGGACAATATTGTAAACCCAGAAGGGATTTTATCGAATTTGGATTTCCAACAACTTTTGGAAGAAGAAGACAGAATTAGAAGAGAAGAACTAGAGGCCCAAGAAGAAGTCCAAGAAGAGGAAGAGGAGGAAGAAGAAGAAGGAGAATTGGAGTAATAGACAAACTTACCTGTGTGTATCAATAAGAATCGGAACTACTACTTTTTGGGATCCCATCAATTATAATTTTTTTAATTAAAATTTTGTTAATTATTTACCCTAATAAAATTTTCTTATAAATACATATTTGATTTGGAATTCAGGTTTGATTGGAAGATACATTTCGGCCTAATGGATAGCCTAAAGCTGTTGACTTGGAATGTACAGGGCTTAAACACACCCCAGAAAAGGAAGAAGGTTTTCTATTACAGTATTTACAAAAATTAAAGCTCGATGTTATTTGTCTACAAGAAACTAGAATCAAGGAAAAAGATAAAAAATATTTAAGGTGGAACAAAATAGGTCAAGAATTTATATCAGCATCGAAATTAAAAAAAAGGGGTGGTTCTATATATTAACCAAAAATATGCAGTGAAAGAAATTTATAATGATAATGAGGGACACATTATTATAGTGGAGCTAACAGTCAGGGACAAAAAATTAACATTGATAGGAATTTATGGACCACTAGAGAATAAGAATAAATTTTACAAAAAATTAAAGGAGAGAATAAACAGTTTGGAAGCAGAGAATATAATTTTGATGGGGGACCTTAATGGGGTAATTGATCCGGTAGTGGATAGGTTTTCAGAGAAAAAGGTAAGAGTTAACCAAGGTAAATTACCACAGCAATTTTTTGACTTAATGAATTTACACTCACTGGGAGATATATGGAGATTAAAAAATGGGGAAAATAAAGATTACACATTTTACTCGAATTCGCATAAATCATGGTCAAGGATAGACTTAATCTTAACATCAATACATCTATGCAAAGATGTAAGTAAAGTGTCAATACTACCTAAAATTTGGTCGGATCACAGTCCAGTCCAATTAGAACTAAAATTAGGTAAAAGACAATATAATTGGAGATTGAATACAGGTCTATTGAAAGATGAAAAGCTTGTGAAAGAACTAAAAGATAATATAGAATTATACTTTAAAGAAAACGGGAAGGAAGAAACTTCACTGCAGATTATATGGGACGCAATGAAATCGGTGATTAGAGGATGGTTGATAAAAAAAGCTGGGGAAAGAAAGAAAAAGCGAGAAAGAGAATTGGATAAATTAAAAGTGGAATTACAGTCAAAAGAATTAAGACTAAAAACAGACCCTAGTAATAGAAAATTACAATATGAGAACAAACTCATACAGAGTCAAATTAGGAATTATTTGGTTGAGGAGATGGAGAAACAAATGAGATATACAAAACAGAAATATTATGAATCATCTAATAAGATAGGGAAATTACTTGCTATACAAGTGAAAAAGGAGAAAGCTAAAAGAGCAATAACTGAGGTCAAAGAAAACGAGAAAATAGTGACGGACCAAGAAAAAATTAAAAAGATTTTTTCAAATTATTATAGAGATTTGTATAAAAAAAATAATGTGGAAGAGAAGAAAATAAACAAGTATTTGGGGAAAATGAAACTAAAAGAATTTTCAGAAGTTCAAAGAGAAAAATTGAATGGTCCTATTACCATACAAGAACTTTCACAGGCCATCTCTTCCAGTAAACCTGGAAAATCACCTGGCCCGGATGGATATATAAATGAATTTTATAAAGTATGTGAGGATCAGATAAAACAGCCTTTATTGAATGTGATGAA
>NW_024810624.1:0-2894 GCF_019175285.1 Sceloporus undulatus | reverse complement strand
CTTTCTTTAGTGATTGTTCCAAGTCTGTGATACTTTCCACTAGTAGTATGGTGTCATCTATGTATTGTAGATCGTTGATGCTTCTTCTTCTTATCATCTCCTTTTTCCATGTCTAAAACTGCCCTATGTATGATATTTTCTGCATAGAAGTTGAATGGTTAGAGTGATAAAATGAAGACTTGTCCAACTCCTTTGCCAATTGGGAACCATTTGGTTTCTCCATATTCTGTTCTTACAGTAGCTTTGTGTTCTATGCACAGAGTCATCATCGGGACTACCAAATGTAGTGGCATTCCTATTTCTTTAAGAGCATTATACAGCAGGCCCTTGGTATATGCAGAAGATCCATTCCGACCCCCCCCCCCCCCCTTATACCAAAATGGGAGTATGTTCAAGTCCCATTGTCCTTAATGATGATGCAGCCATGCCACCATTGAGGACAATGGGACCCAAGTCTCTTGCCTCACCTCCTCCCTCCCTCCCTCCCTTCTTCCTTCTTTCCTTCCTCCCTCCCTCCTTCCCTCCCTCCTTCCTTCCCTTCTTCCTTCTTTCCTCTCTCCTTCCTTCCCTCCCTCCTTCCCTCCGTTCTTCCTTCTCTCCTTTCCTCTTGAGTCTGTTTCTTTCTTTCCTGGAAACTTGCCAGAGCCTTGCATCCAATGACTTGGGGACTAACACTGGCTCAAGAACCACCACTTTGAATAGTAGCTCTGTGGAAAACAAACCGATTAACATAACTGAACTTATTTCAACCAATGGATATGTATTACAAACTCTTGATCACCGACAAGTGTTGTGTAATTCTGTTTACATTTTTAGAATACACTGAGAATGTTCTATCTGTGGACGACATTTGACTCATTCTAGAAACATAATAGAATCAGTTCAGATTCAAGACACAGGCATTCTGAACAACTTATTTCAAAGGAAAAACAAGGCATTAAAATTAAACTGAGTGGTAATGGTAGAAAGAGGAAACGTGGAATGATTTCCCCTTGTGAACCCTTTGAAGAGCTCAAAGATAACTAGGAGTTTGTCCATTTGCAGCTGCTTTTGAATATTTTCTTAGTTTATCAGATTCAATATTTGGGCAACATCCAAATTGTGGGAAATGCTTGTCAGATTTATTTATTTATTTTGTCAAAAATAGCATGTCATGCAACTCTTGAAACTAACAACAAAACAATGGTTGGCAAGAAACTAATTACAGTGTACAAACACTGTAACTTCAAAAATTTGTCACTTGCGGAATCCTATTGTCATTGTAGAAGCTTCAGAAAAGACAACAGAAATGATTACAACAATTGTAAAAGGAAAACAATTGAAAAGCACATAACTGACAACTGAACTTGTATAACTTCTACGATTCTGCATGTACAAAAGTAATGTATGCAGTTTATTACAAATTCAAGTATACAATACAAAAAGATGACAACAATTAACTCCAAATGAAATGCATGCAATACTGCACCAGCACATAAAGGTGTGTTTTGGTAGAAGTAACATGTTGACAGAAGCACAGTTTGAAAAAGTAGAACATTTTGAACACGAAAAGCACATAACAGTCACAATTTGAGAAACTGAACCCACACAATGGACAACCAGAAATATCCCCTTTTGGTAGGCTTCCTTAGATGCCGCTATGATCTGGTCAAAATTTGTCCAGTATAAACACATATAATAAAATAAAGTCGTTAAATCGGTCAGTCATGGGCTTCTTAAAACCCTTTGGGACTGAAAGGCACAACATGAACAAAACTTTTACATCTTTATGGTAGATGATTTTGTACCCTATGTTTATGTATTTTAACTTAATGTGTTTAAATGGCTTAATGTGTTTTAATCTCTGTTGTACCCCACATTGAGCCTCAGGAAGAGGCATATAAGAAATAAAATGTATTATTATTATTTATTATTATATATGGTGCGGGTCCCTAGCACACTGGGAGGAAAAAATGCTGGTCCTCATATCAGATACACTGAGCTGTGTGTTACATGTTTGATAGAGTAGCAGCTCCTACAATAAATCTTGCAAATGTGTAAGAAAAATCCGAATGGCAATACTAAAGATTGCTGTGAGTATTGCTTAAATGAATTGTTCCCATCTGCTCTTATTCTTCTGAATTAGCACACCCTTGGAACCTGCTCCATAGATTCAACAACTTTCCAGGGTAGATGGGTCATAGGTGGTGAAGGGGAGTGGGTTTACACTCCACTGACACAAAGGATTCCTTCAGAGGACAGAAATAAGTGCATTTTCACCCTTTAAACCCTATGATATGCTTATCCTAGGCTGCATCTGCACTGCAGAAATAATCAAGATTGATACCACTTACTGCCATGGCTTAGTGCTATGGAATTCTGGGAATTGTACTTTTGTGACACATTTAGCCTTCTCTATCAGAGAGCTCTAGTGCCAAAACAAACTAAAATTCCTAGATTTCCATAGCACTGAAATCATGGCAGTTAAAATGATGTCAAACTGCATTATTTCTGCAGTGCAGATGCAGCCTTAGACCTACAATGAGTTGGAAATGATTTGAAGGCACACAGCAACAATTCTTTCAAGTTTCTCCATCTTCATCTGTTTGAAAGTGTCTTGCTCCCCCCCCCCCAACAACTCTGCTATTTCTTCATGGTTGTCCTTTTTGCTTAGAACTTCCACCCAGAACTGTAATACAATGCATTCTGTCACTTCCTGCAAAGTCCTCCTTAAAACTCACCTTCTCAGCTTTAAGTAAACTTTGGCCAACACCTTAGTCCTTTTCCAAAACTGAACCAAACCCAAATGCATATGACTGTATTAAATGCAACAACAGCTGCATTTTGGGAATGATACTCCAAGACCAAGGACAAACATCACACAAGCAGTGGCATCACTAGGGTTGGCATCATTC
>NW_024810623.1:0-2895 GCF_019175285.1 Sceloporus undulatus | reverse complement strand
TCAAACACTCCTTCCTCTTCATCAAACTCTTCTTCCTGGGTGGCAGGAGGTGGGAGAATGGACATTCACTGCACCAGCCTCCTCTTGCCCACAGCTGCCCCCAAGACCACTCCAGTCCCCCACTGGCCCTGCACTCCAACCCTCTCTGGATCAGCCCTCAAGACCCACCAGACACCTGCCACACAACTGGAAAAAAACTTCCCCACCCATCAAGAAGTGGACAGAGGGGCCCTTAGGGCTGCTCCTGCCCCTCCAGAGGTTTCAGAAGCCTCCAGATGTGGAAAATCAGCTGCAGAGGCCCCCCCCCCCATTTTTCACAGCAGTTTTACCTCAAAAATAAACTTTTTTGCCAAATATGACAGTGGACTTCCTGCCACCCTCAATTTTTTGATGCTGTAAGGGGGGGGGGGTATTCTCAGCAGTTTCTGTGGCCACTGGCGTAGGAGTGCCATTGCCCACCCCATCTCAGCACATCAAGGAGAGAGAAAGAGCAGATGAGCAAAGGGAGCCCCCCGCCATGGAGGCAGCCCCCCACCTCACCCCGGTTACAGGCTCAGCCGTGGCCCCTAGTCCAGAAGGGCCTTCACAAGCACCCCACTCACCTCCTCCTCCTCATCATCATCAAAGTAGTCCTCCTCCTCTTCCTCCTCCTCCTCCGGGAAGTCTTCCTCATCCTCTTCATCCTCCTCCTCCTCCTCGCTGCTATTGATGTTGATGACCGTGGGGTCTTCATCCACCAGGGTTGGGAACAGGAGGTCACTGGCCGCAGGGGCTGGGGAGGGGGGCATTAGCATGGCCGCAGAGGAAGAGGAGGAGGAAGGAGTGGGAACAGGGGCAGGGACCACCGGGGGCCCTGGGGGTAGAGGTGGCACCACGGGCTCCAGAGAACCCTCCTCAGGGGCTACGCAGGGAGGTGAGGTGGGAACAGTGGGCAGCACAGGCGGGGGCAAGGGCAGGGGAGGCGCAGGCACAGATGCCGCCATTGACGCCGCTGCCACTGGCACTGATACCGCTGCCGATGCTGCCGCCCCAACACCTGCGCTGCTGCTGGCTGTCTTCCCCAGCTGCCCTTTGGGCACGATGACCACACTATCGTCTGAATCACTGTCCAGTGAGATCTCTACGTCCTCTTCCTCCTCCTTGTCGTAGTGGACAAAGACAGAGCGGCGGAGCTTGGCCCCTGCTGCCAGAGCGGCTGCCTCCGCTGTGCAGGGTGAGGGGGGCAGGACAGGCTCCTCGGGAGTCAGGCGGGGAGGCAACTGGGCTGAGCCCAGGCCGGTCAGTGGCAGGCCCAGAGAACTGGCCGAAGAGGGCAGTGCGGAGGGGGAGGCTGGGGGAGGGGCAGGGAACCGGGGGGCTGCGAAGGGCAGAGGGGGGGCTGGACGGAATGGGGAGGGGGAGGCAGCTGCGGCTGCAGCAGGGGAGACCTCGGAAGAGCCAGGTGGGGGACCCGGGGGGCTGGCCAGGGGGAGCTGCAGGGAGGGCACCCGCGGGTGGAGGAGGGCATTGCAGATGACCAGGGCTTCTGCACAGAAGGTCGACACCTGAGAGGGAGGAGAAGAGAAGGGGTCACAGAGGGTGAGGGGGACTGAGACGGCCCCCCAAAGACCCACACACACATCTGGAACCTGTGGCTAGAAGATGTTTCTGATGGCCACAAGAAGAGTCACAGAGAAGAAAATGGCCCATCAGTGAGTGCCAGCCACTAGGGCCAGGTGGAGCCTCCAGCCCCAGGGGCAACCTACCACTAGAGATGGGTTGCTCAAGGCAATGGAGGGAGGAAACTATTCACCCCATGCACCAGCCCATAGATTTTCTATTATTTCTTGATTAAAATGTTTTCCAACTGAACTACATCATGAGATCTCAAGGTAGGAGATAATACATTCAGTGCACCCAATTTAAACACTGGAATGTAGTAGAAATAATTTAAGAACATTTGATGAGTTAAAACCCACTGAAACAAATGGCACCAATTTAAAACCACAAACCATGTGCAGTGTAAAACCTTTCTGGTTGCAAGAGCTTTTGATAAAAAGCCTTGTTTTCTGACCTGTAGCTGGGAGCCAATTGGGTCCTGATCCCACCACATACTGCCCCCATAGGTGTCCTCCCTCTGGTAAGACTCAGTCCTGGGCAGGAGGATATAGGGAGCCAGGTACCATCCGAAGAGGGCAGGGGGCTGGGCCTGCAGGGGCCAGACCTGTCTTTGGAGCTATTTTTAAATGGATGGGTGTGTGGGGGAAATACAGTGACTTGCATGACTCCTCTGTGCTTATTTGCGAGGGAGGGGGTCCCAAATGGCATTCCATGCACACACACCTGGGCAAGGAAGCCTCACCTGCAGGTTGGGATCTGCACGGCCCTGGCTGAAGAGGCGCAGGGCACAGTGGAGAGGCGGTGGGCAGGAGGGGGCCGGGGCCAAGACCAGGGCCAGCAGCAGGCGGTACAGCTCACGGCGGCAGGCAGCACTGAGATAGGGAGAGCCCAGGAGAGGTTCAGCCTGGCCCAAGCGGATCAGCAGCAGGACCACCAGCTCTTGCAGCCTCTGCAGCAGAAACAGAAAGAGAAAAGAGAGGTCAGCAATGGAAACAGCCACCACCGACAGACTCTGGCCCCAGGGACTACTTCTGCAGAGGACTCTTTGTGTTTGCAGGGGGGCCGGCCAGATCATCTTGGAGCAGCCCTTCCAGCTGTATCATTCTAAGCCCCAGCACAAGGACTCAGAGGCTGAAGGGGAAAATAGCACTTCCCACCAGGCATGCTTGCACCTGAGACCTTGGAAAGGCCCTCTGTGCCCAAGGAGAGCAAGTAAGAGTGAATAAGCCTCCAGAAGAGGGTTTGCTCACCTCTTGCCCCCCGTTGCCCACTGGTGCTGTCACTTGTCTGATTTTC
>NW_024810622.1:0-2895 GCF_019175285.1 Sceloporus undulatus | reverse complement strand
GGTCACTTTGCTGTGACTCCTCAAGTGAAACATAAACTAAGTGCACACATTTATTATAAGTAAATATATGAATATAATGAAACATATTCAGGTGTAGCTGTGTTGGCCATGCAACAAAATACAAGAAAATCCAAAATCCATAACCAAAATGTAGAAAATACATCATGCATGTTTTCAAACATTCACTGGTTTCTTCACTAGGCAAAGGTGAAGAAAATGAGGGAAAAAAGTGATGATTATACAGTCACAGGTGCACATTTTGTCAAGAGAAGTAACATCTGAGACAAAATGTAAATTATATAAGTATGTATATAAAAATCTTCAAGTTCAGAAACTTCAATTGGTACAAAATATAGCAACCAGGCTGGTCACAGACACATCCAGAACTGCCCATATTACACGGGTACTAAAATCTCTCCACTGGCTGCCTATCAGTTTCCAGGCAAGGTACAAGGTGTTGGTTCTAACCTTTAAAGCCCTATATGGCTTGGGCCCTGACTACTTGTGGGAGTGCCTACTTCCATACAATCCACCTCGCACACTTCGGTCCTCTAGAAAGAATCTGCCACAACCTAAGAAGGCCAGACTTTCAGCGGTGACCCATAGGACCTTCTCATCAGCCGCTCCCAGGCTCTGGAACGACCATGTTCAATTTGTGGTCTACTTGGACTCCTAGATCCCTTTCACACATAATCTCGTTCAGCCAGGTGTCCCCCGTCCTATATCTGTGCATTTCATTTTTCCGTCCTAAGTGCAGTACCTTAGATTTTTCCGTGCTGAATTTAATTTTGTTAGCTTTGGTCCAGCTTTTTAGTCTATTCAGGTCATTTTGAATTTTGATCTTGTCCTCTGGGGTATTAGCTATTCCTCCTAATTTGGTGTCATCTGCAAACTTGATGAGTATGCCCCCAATTCTATCATCCAAGTCATTGATAAAGATGTTGAATAACACTGGCCCCAGGACAGAGCCCTGTGGGACCCCATTGTTGAGCACCCTTTGGCTTCGGCCAGTCAACCAGTTACAAATCCATGTAAGAGTTACTTTGTCTAACCCACATTTTACAAGCTTGTTTGTACGAATGTCATGGGAAACCTTGTCAAAGGGCCATCCAGGCCAACCCCCCTGCCATGCAGGAACTCTCAATCAAAGCATTCCCGACAGATGGCCATCAAGCCTCTGTTTAAAGACCTGATGGAAAGGAGACTCCACTACACTTTGAGGGAGTGTGTTCCACTGTCGAACAGCCCTTACTGTAAGTTCCTCCTAATGTTTTGGCGGAATCTCTTTAGTGTAGATTGCATCCATTGTTCTGGGCCCTGTTCTCTGGAGCAGCAGAAAACAAGCTTGCTCCTTTCAACAGGGCTATCATATTTCAACAGGGCTATCATATCACTTCTTAACCTTCCTTCCATAAATTACTATGGGTTGATGGAGAATAATGTAAATTGTTATTTCCATTAACTTGAAATGAAAGGTTGCCATATTTCATAAAAAGCATTATGAGTCTGGTTGTTTCCACAAGAGCAGTTTTCATAACTTAGGCGGGATACAGACCACCCCTTTGAGGCGGCCTGCACCCGCCCCTTTACCCACTGGATTGGGGCCTGGGCATCCACAGCGGCAGCCCCAGGGGCCCCAATCCTCCACTTCTCCAGGCCTCTGGGAAGCGGAAAAACGCCACTTCCCCACAGCTTGGAAAGGGGTATCCTGCCAAGGACACCCCGACAGCTGCGGTGCCCCTTTCTCTTCCGTATCGCTGGCGTGGCTGTGTAAATGCTGCACCAGCAATACGAACGGCAAAAAGGAGCTTCGTTTTGGAGTTCCTTCTGGTGCCACTGAAAGGGCACCACAAGCGCCCTGCAGCAGTGTGAGCACATCATGCCCATGCTGTGCTGTTTAACTGCAGCGCAGCCGTGACGTCATAATGACGGCACCCATATATACAGGGCACTGCCATTATCACGCCACAAGTACATGCTAAGGTTGTGGGGCATCTGTAAAGGATGCCCCGAGGCAATCCTAGCATGTATTCAGGCTGGCGCAAAGCGCCGGTCTGGAAAGCGCCTATGTTAGGCAATCAGATAAGGTAAATGTCTTGGATTTCTTCCAATATCTGCCAATAACCATCCTAGTTGCTAAACAGAGGGACCCAATTAAATCTTTATGAAGAAAATGTTCATAAACTCTAGAAAAATATATAACAGACCAATAGCTGGATCTGATGTAATGTCTTGATTTGTGAAAGAGGAGATTTCTATAAAAAACTAAAGACCAAAAATTAAAAGTTGCAGCATATGTCCACCACATATGGAGACATGATTCCATTTTTTTTTTGACATCTCCAACAATTTGGATTTATAATCCTAGAAATATGGCTTAAATCTTAGAGGGGTATAATATCAACTGTAAATCAAAGATATTGTGGGGCTTAGAATTGATGGCCCTTGAGGTCTCGTCCAACTCCATGATTCTAACAGAAGCTGAAACTGAACAGATAGGTTCCTTAACCCATAGCTCAACTGACATATTTAAATGTTTCGCTCATACTGATTTATATCCTGGAAGGAAATCTTGATCATATTATAATATATTTTAAATATCAAGCTCTGTTCCCATCCTAGGGAGCTCTTAACCACCAATGAGTCTAATGAAATTTCTAACTGACTTTAAATCTGCTTTCCTGTTAGATACTTATTTGCAGCTGAGAGGAACAGAAGCAAGTAGAGAAATCCCAGATGCCCCTATTTCATAAACAGTTAGGAAGCAGGGACTACAACCTTACCTGGACCTCATGATGTGAAAAGGTGTAAAGGTAGCAACTACGATAATGGCACTGCCTTTCAAAGGCAAAGACTTTTTGACTACTTTTCTTACAGTCACAAATAGAGAAACTG
>NW_024810621.1:0-2895 GCF_019175285.1 Sceloporus undulatus | reverse complement strand
CCTCTTCTCTCTGTGGGATTTCAAGATAGGCCATGATTAGCATTATTTCTCTAATTCTACCAGTTTCTTGGCCCCACAATGGCCATCTATTTCCTGCCATTCCACTGGGTGCAGCAGACAAAAAGGCACCAACTCTGTGCATCCATGACTGGTTGACTTTTATGTGACTTCCTGCACTGAACTTTTCCCATTCATTCTGATTTTTATTAGGATTACTATGTGACTTTAACTGGTGCCTTGTTTTGCTTCTTTTCCAATTCTGTTCTTTCTCATTTGTATTGCATGTGTGTTTTAGATTGTAAGCTTGTGGGCAAGGACCGTGGCATCCCTGTGGTTGGTGTAACCGGTACGGGAGGATAGCGGATGGGGAAGACTGCCCCACTGCCCTCCCTACCAATGCCTTGTTTGCCTGCCCCCTGGCTGGCTGGCCACCACCTGGTAAGACTACTGCTTGGGGAGGTGGTGCTGTAAGGGTCCAGTGCAGCTGCTCAAGGGAGCAACTGTGCCAGGCTGTAAAGGAAAGACACTGCCTCCCCATGCAGTGCCTTCCAAGAAGGGGCACCGGGAATCTGGCATGGCTGTTCAGAGGAGCAGCTGGACCAGAACCTAAACAAAAGTGTGCTGCCCCCAGAGCAGCCCCTGCTGCTTACAGAGGGCCATTTGGGGGTCTCACATGGCTTCTGGGCAAGTGGGAAAGGGATGTGATGCCATTTCTCACTCACCCAGAAATCTCGCCAGCCCCACTGGGTGTACCAGCCACCAAGTGTATAAGGGAATTTTGCGTATGCTCCAGCCCCATTAGAATGAATGGGGTTTGCACATGCTGTGGCATGTGCACCATTATCCCTTCTGGGACGAGCGGAACCTTCTTCTGGTGCAGCTTTCAGCATATGCTAAAAGCTGCATAAAGCGTGCCCGCGTATAACATGGGCACACTATATTTTGATTTAGAAGGGTTTCATATAGAAGCTGGCATAGTTTAGACCTCTAAAGGAGAATCTATGGCACGCGTGCCACGGGTGGCACACAACGCCATGTTGCTCAGCATGGGTCAGGGAGGAGGAAGAAAAGGTCCATGCGCACCCATTGCTCTTCCTCTCTCCCATTTCTCAGCCTTTAGCTGTCTCTCGGAGGCAGGTGGAAGCTGGGAAATGGCGCTGGAGAGAAGGAGCCACAGCCATGACTTCCAGCTGCATCTCTGTAGCTCATTCTTGCCTGTGGCCTGTGGCTCCTTCTCCCCAGTGCCCTTTCCCTTGCTTCCAGCTGTCTCAGAGAGCCAGTTGGAAGCCAGGAGAAGGCAGGGAGGAGGAGCCAGAGGCACAAACCTATTGCTTCTCCTCTCTGCCCATTCCCAGTCTTCAGCCGTCTCTCGGAGACAGCTGGAAGCTGGGAAAAGGGCACTGGGGACAGGGACGTAGTCAAGGGGAGGGGGTTCTTGAGGTCCAGATCCCCCCTTCCGTTAGAAAAATGAATGGTGTGTGCTGCTGTGCCGCCGCACCCAAGCCCCAATATAATGGTGGCACTTAATCTGGACCCCCCCTTCTTAAAATCCTGGCTACGTCCCTGCTGGGGAAAAAGAGCCACATGCCTGTTGCTCCTCCTCCTGGGTGTTTCCCGGCCTTCAGCTGTCTCAGGGACAGCTGGGGACTGGGGACTGGGAAAAGGCGAGGGGAACGACTGGGGCATACCCATTGCTCCTCCGCAGGGATCTTTCCCAGCCCCCAGTTGCCTCTGGAGAGACAGCTAGAGGCAGGGAAAGGTCTGAGAAGAGGAGGAACAGGCATGTGCCTTTTCCTCCTTCTCCCCAGGGACCTTTCCCAGCTTTCAAGCCAGGAAAAAGGCAGGCGGGAAAGAAGCATGTGTCCATCGTCTCCTCTGCCAGACCTTCCCTGGATTCTTGCTGTCTCTCAGAGACAGCTGGAGGCTGGGGAAAGGGCAGAGGAGAAGTCACGCCCCTGAAGTCCCAGCTCCAGAAGGCAGAAGTCATGGTCCCAACACTGGGGGGGAGGGGCGTACCCGGTGCTGGGAAATTTTTCAGTTTGGGCACATGGCCCCAAAAAGGTTCACCATCACTGTCACTTGCCGTGATTCCTGTTTCTCTTTGGTCTGCCCTTGTGTTCTCCTTTGTCTCACACCTTCTTCAGGGCCTATCTTTCCTAGCTCCATGTTGGAGTTGAGCTTTAGGTTGATAATCTGGCGGCTTGTCAGATGATTCAGTGAACAGAAGGGGAGGAAACTCTCACCTGGAAGGAAAGAATTGGCACTCATTAGTGATAAGATTACTTCTAACATGTTAAATTGCAAACTCAATGCAAGCTGCTTCACTCTGACTGCCAATTTTATCTACATCCACATTTAGAAATGTTGTCTTTGATGAAGAGTATTTGCTAGACATCTGATATCTGAGTCATTTTCCTGTTTGAATTATCAGTAAATTTCATTGTGAAAGCTGAAAATTTATTTATTTAAGAATATTTCTATCCCTCCTTCTGACTCCCAGAAAGTCTCTTGTGAGGAAGGACTTCCAATGCTGGGGTTCAGCCACTGACCAAACCACTGACCACACTCTAGTGCATAAACTGGACTTATTTTTTTTTGGGGGGGGGAGAAAACTCCCTGTCTTCTAAGATCCCAACATTTACAAAAGTTCTCTGCAATGCCTAAAATGCCTGCAGGGTTTTATGTTTCTCAAAGGGCAGATTCCTTTCCAAAAACAACCACCTGTGGCCTTTATTCCTCGCCATGTGGTGAGGGCTGGGGGAGTCGAGCTTCAAACAGTGTGGCTCACCTCTTGGTCAAGGAGCTGGTCTGAAGCTGAGACAGTGTCACCCATTTCTGCTTTTCTTCCAGGGAGCTGGGCTTTTGCCTCTTCCAGGGCACACATTGCCCAGTGCC
>NW_024810620.1:0-2895 GCF_019175285.1 Sceloporus undulatus | reverse complement strand
GGCTGGAGCGTGGCTTTGGTGTGAATTCTGGACTCTTAGGACGCATGCACCATTGAAACACCATACCTCCACTGTGACTCGAAGCAGCTTTATTTTGGCTGTCTGTAACAGGCCAACGTTTGCCCTCCTCCAATCTGCTGGGACTTCTCCTGTTCTCTAAGAGTTATCAAAGATTATTGCCAATGGCTCCGATATTACATTTGCCAGTTCTTTTAATACCCTTGGATGTAGTTCATCTGGTCCTGGAGATTTATATTCATTTAGATTAACCAGATATTCCTGTACTATCTCTTTACTTATTCAGTGCTGCATTTCTCCTATTATGTCCACTGCTTCATTTTCCTGAGGTTGAGCACCCTTTTCCTTTTCTGAGAAGACTGAGGCAAAGAAGGTGTTGAGTAATTCTGCCTTTTCTCTGTCTTCTGTTAGCATTTTGCCATCTTCTCCATGCAGTGGCCCTACCATTTCCTTCTTCTTCCTTTTGCTGCGGACATATCCAAAAAATCCCTTTTTATTGTTCTTAACCCTCTAGCAAGCCTGAGTTCATTCTGCCCTTTAGCTTTTCTGACTTTACCCCTACATGTGCTTGCTATTTGTTTGAATTCCTCTTTGGTGATTTCCTCATTTTTCCATTTGTTATATATGTTCTGTTTAAAATTTAGCACATTTGAAAGTTCCTTAGTCATCCATCCTGGTTTCTTGAGACATCTCCCATTTTTCTTCCTCATTGGAACCATTTCAAATTGTGCCTTCAGTATCTCCCTTTTGAGAAACTCCCATCCATTTTGAACTCCCGTCTCTTTTAGTATTCCTGACCATGGGATCACCCTCAGTATTTCTCTAAGTTTACTAAAAATCCGCTCTCCTAAAATCTGGAATGCGTGTCTGACTATGCCTGGCTTCTCCTTTCCATTGTATAACAAACTCCAGGAGTACATGATCACTCCCATCTAAGGATTCCACCACTTGCACTCCATTAACTAGGTCATCCCTGTTGGTTAGGATCAGATCCAAAATAGCTGACCCCCTTGTTGCCTCTTCCACCTTTTGGACAATGAAACTGTCTCCAAGGCAAGTGAGGAGTTTGCTAGACATTGAGGATTTGGCTGAGTTTGACTTCCAGCAAATATCAGGATAGTTGAAGTCACCCACCACTACTACATTTCTCCTTCCTGAGTGTGTGGTCATCTGTTCTAGAAAGGCATCATCCAATTCCTCCATCTGACTCAGGGGTCTGTAGTAGACTCCCACAATAATATCCCTGTTGTTTCCCTCCCCTTTAATTTTTATCCAGATGCTCTCCACCTGGCTTCCAGGATCAATGTCCTGGATCTCTTCACTGGTGTAAATGTCCCTGAAATATAAGGCTTTCCTCATCCTTTCCTGTTTGGCCTATTTCTCTTGAAAAGGTTCTACCCCTCTATTTCTACATTCCAATCATGAGACTCATCCCACCAGGTTTCAGTGATGTCTATTATATCATATTGGCTTTGTTGTGCTAGGAGTTCAAGTTCAGCTTGCTTATTTCCCATATTCTGTGCATTAGCATAGAGATATTTAAGACCATGTGTTCCCTTTACTTACTGCCAGTGCAAACATTTTTTTCCTCTCACTGTTGGGTCCTTGAACTGTTTGTCTTGTTCCCTGTATGACAGTGTGACTATTTTCTCCAACCCTTTTACCTTCCAGAATACTGTCTCCCTCCCCTACATAACTCAATTTAAAGCCCTCCTGATCAAATTTTTGAGACAAAACAAAAATGCTTTTGCCAACTAGTGTGAGATGCAACCCATCCCTTGCTAGAAGTCCTTCCTCATGGAACCTCAGTCCATGATCCAAGAATCCAAACCGTTCTTGGTGGCACCATCTGCAGAGCCAGTTATTTACATCCGCTATTTTCTTCTCCCTTCCTGGACCATGCCCTTTGACTGGGAGAAGAGATGAGATGACAACCTGTGCATCCACCTCTTTCAACTTCCTATCCAAAGCCTCATAATCCCTTATGATATTCTGAAGGCTGTGCCTTGCAGTATCATTGGTTCCCACATGAACCAAAAGAAAGGGGTAATGGTTAGTAGGCTTGACAAGTCTTGTCAGCCTCTCTGTCACATCATGGATCTTTGCCCCAGGGAGATAGCACACCTCCCAAGACATCTTGTCAGGCCTACAAACCACTGGTTCAGTACTTCTCAGCAAGGAGTCCCCCACCACCACCACACGCCTCCTCCGAGGCTTAGTAGCAGCTGTTCCCTTTGGTGGTACTCCCAGGATCCCCTGCTCTGTTCCTGAAGTCTGTCCATGCTGCTCTTCCTCATCATCTCTGATAAAAGAGAGAGATTCAAATTGATTCTGTAGCTGCAAACTCCCAGAACATTCCCTGGTTTCCCTACTTCTGTGTGTGACTTTCCTCCAACCATCTACTTCTGTTGTATGTGAAATGACCTCCTCCTCCCCAGCAATGTCCTCTGTGTGTTTCCCATCCAGGACCATCTGGTCCGTTCTGGTCAGGAAAACCTCTTGCTCCCTATGATGCTGAAGTGTAGCTACCTGGGCCTCCAGCTGCTGTACTTTCTCTTCTAAGAGGGCGACCAACTTGCACTTGGTGCAGGTGAAGTTCCCCACATCTCTAGGCAAGAATACAAACATCCCACAAGTGTTGCATGTGACTGCAGCAGGTCCTTCAGTGTCCATACTGAGAAGTCTTAAGGAGGCACTGAACAAGACTGTGGGCTTCTCCTGCTAAACCCCAGTGTAAATAATCCCTGCTGGCTTGGCCTTTGTCCCCAAGCTCTGTTAAAGACCTCAAATCACTGGGACTATAGTTATGTAGCGAGATCCTGGCTACTAGCTCACTTCCTCTGAGCAAAAGTTCCCACAAGCCCCTTAAGGAAAAAA
>NW_024810619.1:0-2895 GCF_019175285.1 Sceloporus undulatus | reverse complement strand
CAGTTTAAAGGTAAATGGAAATGAGCCCTAGGTCTTCCTAAAGGGCCTCCTGCGCATGGCTGAGCCACTCTTGAGCCCATCATCCACAGAGACTCATTCTGCTCCTTCCTTTTGCTTGGAGAGGGGCTCCTGCAAAGCCCTTTGACCAAGGCTTCTTGAAGGAAGGCCCCAAGAGCAGGAAACAAAGGACCAAGGAGGCTGGTGGGGGCCATGGCTCTGCTGCCTTCTTCGCTGCAACAAGATACAAAAAGGCTGAGGACCTTGAAAAATATATAAATGAAATAAAAAGCCTGGTCATAAGTCTACCATATAATTTCAAGACTAAAATTGTCTTCTGCAGCTTCTTCATCCCTTACTGTCAAGGACAATGCACCCTAACAATGCATGCTCACTTCCATTGCCGCCCAGAGGCCCCTCTCCTTGGGACGTCCTTTGAGGTCACAGTGAGACCTTGGCTTGCCCCAGCCCTCCTTCTGCCTGCCTCCCCCTCCAGCACCCTCCACCCTCGGCCTTTTCCACGCCCCCTGCCCTCACAGCCCCTCCTGGGGGACTCTGGGGCCCAGGAGTGGTTTTGGGGCTCTCCTCCCATCTCATTGGTCCAAGATTTGCATGGCCCCTCCCACCCTCTCTGCCCCCTCCCTGCTCTGTCTCTGGGAGGGAGGCGCGGCCTCAGCCTTGAGTCTAGGAGGAGGGAAGGAGGGAAGCAGCACCACCTGGAGGCCTACTTCCAGCCTTAACTGATAAAGGCTTCCAGGAGCGATTTCTTCCCTGCTATAGCCATGGAAGCCCACTCTGGGAGACCTTGGCCAAGTCACACTCTCTCAGCCTCAGGGGAAGGCAAGGGCAAGCCCCCTCTGAAGGGAATTAAGGTCTCAAGGCCTTAAGGCTGTCATAAGAAGTTCAAAATGTGACACACAACAACAACCACAACAACCACAAAGCCTGGAATGGGGACTCTTTGGGAAGCCCAAGTGTATAGGAACTGTGGCCCAGTCCCATTAGCTCCGTTGCATTACAGACTGAGTCTCCCTTATCCAAAACGCTTGGGAACAGAAGTGTTTGGGGTTCTGGTTTTGGGATATTTGCATATACATAATAAGATATCTTGAAAATGGGACCCTAAACATGAAATTCATTTGTGTTTTGTATACACTTTTCACACATAGGCCGAAGGTAATTTTACACGTAATATTTGTAATGGTCTTGTGTATGAAACACAGTTTGTGCAGCACACTGAACCACCAGAAAGCAAAGGTGCCATTCTCTTAGCCACCCATTTATTCTATCATTCATTTTATTTGTACCCACAATTTTGGATCCTGGAGTATTTTGCAATTCCAGATATGGGAGACTCAACCTGTATGTTATAATGGACAGTCAAAGGCATATAATAGGCATGTTTTCATCAAAGGACGTCCGATGGTATTCAGTGGGGTGTACAGCCAGGTTACTGCTTAATTATCGTGGGCATTAAATGAACCCACTTTTAATGGTTGCAGACCTTGGCCTGATTTCCGGGGCGTAAGCCAAACTGAATGTAACAGACAAAGCTCTGAATAGACATGCTTTGCATTGCATAGAATGAGGACAGTTGGTGCCAATACTGAGTGGTCATTGCAAGCCATTGTCTTCCTTTGCATCTCAGTTGGCACTAGACAGAGCCACAACTTGGATTTTTATTCACAACATAAAACCTTTCTTCTTATTTTTTCCTTAGGAAACTTTAAAACGGGTTCAAAATGAGGCAGAAGCACCTGTATTGGAAACACGTGATTCCTTGTCTCAGAATCTGAGTGGAAATGCAAAAATCGCAATGACTGTGGCCAGACTTAGGGAGCCATTTTCTCTCCACCTTGTAAAAAAGGCCACTGGTCAGAATGCTGAAAATCTCAAACAACAACGTCCTTCTTCCGAACAGCAAAAACTTCCGATATTCTTTACTGTTTTGGATTCCCCGGATAAAAAGACTGCCTCCAGCCAAATGGCCAAGAGTGGGAGTGAGATGGATTTAAGCAGGTGCGTCCTTCACAGAAATCCCAAGGAATCAGCAGAAGATTTCTGGTTGCAGTAGTGCCTCAGCAGACTCAGATATGGGTCCAGGCCTCCAGAAATTGCTAGCTGTTTCAGTTGTGAAAGCATAGCTAGTTCCCCTGATGAAGGCGTTTATCAAACGGGGGTTTTCTAGCTCAGATCCAGGGCGAGTGTGAATCGAGTGATGCAAATTCACGTTGTAACGTGAGTGTATTTTCACACCAGGTTGCTTTTAATGGGAGCCCCTTGCATGGCGCTTCTGCGATGCTCCCAGACTGAACCCTTGCTGGCTCCTCATTTTTGGGAGTCCGCTAGATAAGTGAGTTGACAGGATTCGCATTGAGGCTCGATTTGAATCCACTGCGGATTGGTCTGGTGTGGAATGCCAATTTGCTTGTGCTCTGGAACCCCTCCACAAAACCCCAGGTTGCAAATTTCCCATGATCTGGCGCTGCAATTTCCCCCCATTTCCTTCCGCTGGTCTTTTCCGTTTTCAAGTGAAAGAGGCAGTTGAAAGGGGGCAGGATGAAATTGCACTTGTTGCTGTGTGCCTTCAAGTCATTTGCAACTAACAGCAACCTTAAGGCAAACTTCTCGTGCGGTTTTCTTGAAAAGGCAACTGGGGGTGGGAACTAAAAAGAAGATATTTGACAAGAGAGAAAGGGAAAACCTTGCATTGAGGCAGCAAAATAATAAAATACATGAGGCCTGTGTGATTTCTTCAGCCGGTGTTGTAATTCCAGTGTCATGGACAGGAGATGGCGCTGTTTCTTCCATTAAGTCTGATGCTCTGGAGAGAAGCAGCAACTCTCAGCTCAGAGGAATGGTGGGCGTGGCCGAGGGCGGTGCCATGCAAATTTTGGA
>NW_024810618.1:0-2895 GCF_019175285.1 Sceloporus undulatus | reverse complement strand
TGAGGGATGTTTGGCCGGCCTGGCAGAGCTCCGCTTGGCGCTGGCCCAAGGAGTGATCTGTCCTGCCGCTCGGCTCAGCCTTGGCAGACCAACAACTACTACTATGACACCCCGATCCTTAATGAAACCCTTGGTAAAATGTTCTCATTTATACACAGGACGTATCATGCCAAAACAACAACAACAACAACGATCCAGGGAGACTTGGCACAAAGAAGCATGAAAACAAGGGGAAGGAACAACAGTCTTGGATACACAGATGGCATCACATTGTTGGCACAAATGAGCAAAGTCGCCAAATGCCTCCAAGTTGCAATTGATTTATGGAATAGGGTCAATCTTTCAGAGGGTTTTCTTGGCAAGTATCTTCAGAGAGGGTTTGCCAAGGCCATCCTCTGAGGCTGAGAGAGTGTGACTTGCCCAAGGCCAGCCGGAGTGTTTTTAGTTAAACCTTTATAACGTTCTCATTTATACACATCATGCAAAACAACAACAACAACCCAGAGAGGCTTGGCAGAAAGAGGTGTGATGACAGGGGGAAGGAACATGAATGTTTTCAGATATGCAGATGGCATCATGTTACTGGCAAAGACTCCCAAAGAGTAGTGATATACGTTTAGAGCTGTCTTGAGCATCAGTTTTGGGAGAAAGGAGGCATATAGCCAGCCTTCCACCTTCGAAGGCACACAACATTTTCTATGCCGAATACGTAATTCCTATGCAGAGAGCGCATTTTCTGCAAAGACCGTGCTGTTTCCAAAAGTCACCTTTCCACAATTCCTTATATACTACCTATGCATGACTTTAAGTTTGCATTCCTTACTTAAGGGTTGTTGTTAAATGGGCCATTCGGATCCATTAACTTTGCAAAAGACCTGGCTGGAGTTTGGAAAAGTTGCACTATTGGGCCACAATAGCCGGAAATGTACAACTAGCATGGCTATGGCAATGCTACAACTATGTGCACATGAGTGTCAGTGTCGGAGTTGTTTTTCAACCGTGTAATTCCTCTATTTATTTATTTCCTGGTAAGGATGAAATAGGTTAGACACGGTTGTGGGATCTGGATACCTAAACCTTTGGAGGACATGGGGAGGGAAGGCTAGTCAAGATGACCCCCGGCTCAACGGAGACAGAGGAGGCAAAAATATCTCCGCCAAAGGATGCTGATCTCCTTAAGGCGCACTGGGCCTCTCTGTCTCTTCATCCCTAAAGAATTGCTGCTTTTGGGGTGGTTGTTTAGTGTTGCATTTTAATAAAAGCTGGCCATTGAAGGGAAAGTCTTGGATGGCGCTTCAAAGGGAGATCCAGATGTGGCTTGGAGATGGCTGATGCCTTGCTCCGTCTCACTTCCAGCCGCCATTTCTCTGGCCGCCCCTTTGATGTGGAGACCTTGGGAGCAGGTGCAAAGCATGGTGTTTGTGAACATTTAATCTCTGAGCGAATTCCAGACTTGCTTCCCCCCACCGATGTGCCCCCTATAGCTTCCCGGCCTTATCCTTCCCGACCCAAGCAACCTGCCCAGTTTATTTATAGCTTAGAGACAACAGTTTTCTGTTCCAAAGGAAGACCGTCTTGCCATGTGACTCAGGTTTCCCCATGAAAGGAGACAGTGTATTATTATTATTATTATTATTATTATTGTTATTGTTATTTGCTTAGGGAGTAGAATTCGAAGATATAGCCATGTTAGTCTGCAGAATCAGTGTGTACAGAGATCTTGCAGCACCTTTGAGACTAAATGCATTTGGAAGAAGTGGACCTAAGTCTATGAAAGCTCTTGTTGCCAACTTCTTTCTTTCAGTTAATAATAATAATAATAATAATAATAATAATATTCAAAGATATAGCAGTGTTAGTCTGTAGACTCAGTATGCAGAGCGATCTTGTAGCACCCTTGAGACTAAATGCATTTGGAGGAAGTAGACTTAAGACTATCCATCCAAACATATGCATCTATGCATCCAAACGCATCTGAGGAAGTAGACTGAAGTCTATGAAAGCTCATGCTGCCAACTGCTTACTTTCAGTTAATAATAATAATAATAATAATAATGATCAGATTCAAAGATATAGCCATGTTAGTCTATAGAATCAGTATGCAAAGATGTCTTGTAGCACCTTTGAGACGCACTGGAAGAAAGAAGTTGGCAGCATGGGCTTTCCTAGACTTCAATCTATTTCCTAAATGCATCTAAATGTAAATGCACTAAATGCATCTGAGGAAGTAGACTTAAGTCTGCAAAAGCTCATACTGCCAACTTCTTTCTTTCAGTTAATAATAATAATAATAATAATAATAATAGTAATAATAATAGAATTCAAAGGTATAGACATCTTGCGGGAACCTTTGAGACTAAATGCATCTGAGGAAGTAGACTGAAGTCTCCAAAGTTCATGCTGCCAACTTCTTTCTTTCACTTAGTCTCAAAGGTGCGACAAGATCTCTCTACATGCTGCTTTGGGAGCGTTACTTCACTGAGAAGGGGTACAATAATGTACTTGCTATTGCTATAGTATTACTCCTTACCCGCCTTTCCCCATAGATCAAGGCAGAGGACAAATAAGATCAAGTTTAAAACACATATAAATGTAAAAGGACCAACAAGATGGGCACATATTAAAGCAACCCCCCTCTACCCCTGCATTGTCTTGGTCTTGGTTTATTTTTCCAGTAAGGGCACATTTTGGGGTTAGAGATGGTGAGATGGCACAGTGGTTTGAGCATTGGACTAGGACTCTGGAGACCAGGGTTCGATTCCCGGCTTGGCCTTTGGGTGACTTTGGCCAAGTCACACTCTCTCAGCCTCAAGGGAAGGCAATGGCTAACCTGCTCTGACCAAACCGTGCCAAGAAAAGTTTGCAATAGGTTTGCCTTAGGGGTCGGCCTTAAGT
>NW_024810617.1:0-2895 GCF_019175285.1 Sceloporus undulatus | reverse complement strand
AGAGGCAGGGAGGGTTGGTGACAGGTTGTTTTATCGGCAGGCATGATTTCCCTGGTCATGGTGATGTGGACTATTTGGTGATGTGGACTGACAGTGGAAACATCTCTACCCTATCTTTTCCATAGTTGGCTGCCTAAACCATTTGACGGGGAGGGAAGACACAGCTGCTGATATTGTAAGAGGATTTAGCATTCTTTGTTCTTATCCTATGGCCTGTTACAGACTGCCAAAATAAAGCTGCTTTGGGTCTCTTTGGTGGTATGCTATTTAAATGATGCATGGGTCCTAAGAGTCCGGAGGTCGCACCAATGCCACACTCCATTCCTAAGCACTGGAGTGCAGCTTTTGGTGCAGCTTCCAGATTCTTAGGATGCATGCATCATTTAAATAGCATACCTCCAAAGAGACCCAAAGCAGCTTTATTTTGGCAGTCTGTATGGATCTTGCACCTGACAGCTAGGACTTTTCTGCCTCTGTCCTGAGTAAGACTGCTTAGTGCTGCCTCTTAACGTTCTTGAGCAAGCTGTTGATACTGGAACACTCTGGCAGTTTACACCTGCTCATCTGCTGCCTACAGTGACGGCAGATAGCAGTCCTGGAAAATGCTTCTATATTGAACTTGTTTCAGATGATTATCAGACTGTTTACTTTTTGTCTCAGTAACTAACCTATCGTGGTGGTGCTACTGTTGCTGCTTCCTATCTGCTTCTGATCTTTAGGCTTAGTTAGAGCCCTTCTGCTGACAGGGGAAGCAGGCTTGCTACCACTACTAGTCAGTCTGAACATATTATCAGTGTGTTTCCAAAGCAGTTTGGGGTTACATTCTTGGATCATGGACATGAATATAGTCTCATATTGGCATGGAAGGGGTTACTTTAGATCTTGGTGGGGTTACAACTGAGTATTCATCTTGGGAAAGTATTCCAGTGGATAGGATGTTGAGATAGATGCTTCGGAATACTTCAGACAACTGAGAAAGGTGGATAATAGTACATTTTACTTTGGCTTTGCTTTTTCTATTCTTTGAGCTTCTAGATCAGTGATGCCGAACCTATGGTACACGTGCCAGAGGTGGCACTCAGAGCCCTCTCTGTGGGCACATATGCCATCGCTCCAGTACAGAGTTTGCCAGAGTTTGTTACTGGAAAGCCAGAGGGACACGGCACTTTGCAATAAATAAGTGGGTCCTGGGTTGCAGTTTGGGCAGTCAGCTTCTAAAAGGTTCACCATCACTATTCTAGATGATAGAGGAAGCATTCATATGCACCCTAGGGAGTCCTTTGTCTACTTTCTGAGACACTTTATAAAAGCCTTCTGACTTTGACAACAACTTGAAGGGAGGTGTGAATACACAGTGGTTTTCCATATTGGTGGAATTCAAACATATAGCCATGTTAGTCTGTTATCAGTATGTAGAAAGATCTTTTTAGCACCTCTGAGACTAACTGAAATGCATCTGAGGAAGTAGACTGAAGTCTGCGTAAGCCCATGCTGCCAACTTCTTTATTTCAGTTAGTCTCAAAGGTGCTACAAGATCTCTCTACAGTTTCTTTCTACAGAAAACAAAGTTTTCCATATGCCATTTGAACATCAGAACAATGTAACATGTTCCAGGAAGCAATAGCAATAGCAATACTACTTACATTTTGATACTGCTTTATAGTGCTAAGCACTCTCTAAGCAGTTTACAATTGCCCCCAACAAGCTGGGTACTCATTTTGCCAACCTACAAAAGGATGGAAGGCCGAGTCAACCTGGACCCCTAAAGGACTGAATGCACATTTTGGTTGGTGTACCAGCATTTAATGACTTGTGCCACCAGGGCTCATAGCACATCTGAATTTAAAGCAAAACAAAGTCTTAAGTTTTATGGCAGAAAATATTGGCCTATCATATTAAGAGACCAAATCATAATATGTACCTTAAAGAAATCTCATCATACTATTACTTTATGAAGCAAAAACCATGGTCTTCTATGGATTCCATAGTTATAGGATCATAGAATCATAGAGTTGGAAGAGACCACAAGGGCCATCCAGACCAACGCCTTGCCATGCAGGAACTCACAGTCAAAGCATCCTCGACAGATGGCCATCCAGCCTCTGTTAAAGACCTCCAAGGAGGGAGACTCCACTACACTCCGAGAGACTGTGTTCCACTGTGTTAAAATTCCCGAAGCTTGGAGTAATAGAGGATTCTTAACAAAAATCTATACAAAATTTACAATTACAATATGGTACATTTTATTTAATGGGACTTGAACATCCATGGATTTTGGTATCCACAGGGGTTCCTGGAACCAATCCCCAATGGATAACAAGGGTACACTGTATTATAAATTTCAAAGACCTGTCTGGGCAGGTGACCTTCCAGCCAAATCTTATGTACTGATTACTTTCTCCTTTCCCCGTTCCTAGCTGCTGAGAATCCATTCATGCTGTCTTGTTACACTAATTTCTTATTACTGCCAGCATCCTCCAAATATAATATAACAGATTTTATGCAGGAACTCTGTGAAGAACTTTTCTGAAAACTTATACCAGTATTAGGGCTACTTGATGATCCAATCAACACTTTTAGGCACTGCGACTTTGCATCTCCCCAACCCCACCCTGTTTTGATTATTATTTTTTTGTCCTTGTCTTCTAGGGAGAATTTTTTGAGCATCATAAGCTAATAAATGCCTTTTGACAAGGCTTCAGTAATAGTGGAAGCACACTTAAGTAGCAATCGTGAGTCCTTGTCAGCTCTATAGTGATCAGGTGAACAAATAATTGATTCCAATCAGCCGCACCTGGTTTGATAATTGCTCAAGTGATTATAATTCAATAATAAAAAGCCAATTCAGTAATCTTAAATCAGATTGCATTAACCTCCCATATACTGTGCAAGAGA
>NW_024810616.1:0-2895 GCF_019175285.1 Sceloporus undulatus | reverse complement strand
GATTGGAACACATACGTGCGGTATACTCAAATGCGTTCCGTTCTCATCACGTGATGAGAACGTTCTCAGAACGCAGTGCGATAATCTCCCATGTTAGTGTTGCAGTTATATCTATTATATGATTACAATGCCTTGGGAAAGAGTGTGGGGACTGGGAGTGTGGAGATATGGTATGCAGACTACTTATGGAGAATATGGGGAGTATTTGTGGAGTACAAGATAGAGACACTGTGGACTTAAACCCACCAGGGAAAAAATTAATAAAGGACATTCAAGGGCATGATGTACACTTGAATCAATTGACCTGGACTCAAGTTGCTTCGATGACTCAACTTTGACTCAATGCACTGACCCAACTCAACTTGCAACTTGTATATTTTTGGTACCAATTTTCTGGCATCATTCACTTCGAGAAGCAGGCAAGATCTGCTCCCAGAGGGTGGGATGCATTTCTTGAAGGGGAACAGCAAATGTGAGCTTGAGGCAGAAGGAGCCTTTGAAAAGCTTTAGAAGGCTCCTCTGATATGCAGTGGGGACAGGCTGTCAAACAGACCTCAAATCCCACCTCAAGACCATTGTTTAACACGGTTGCCCCCCCCCCCCCCGCCAAGAAGCTTCTTTTTTCTGTTAAAAGCTGGCTCTCAGGCTTGAGACTCAATTTGATCCTTGACTTGCAAGGACCTGAGACTTGACTTGAAATTTGAAGGTAGAGACTTGAGACTTGACTACAGACTTGGAATAAAATACTTGAATATATTACTGCTTCAACGTAACCTGATCATATGCAAGTAAAACATGGTTTTTGGAATAGGTCTTTGATATGTTGCGAAGTATGTCATTCATATCTAGAAGGCCATAGGCTGAGACCCATGATCTCCAGATAGGGCTCACAGCACTGAGCCATGGCAATTAATGTGGTGTCAAACTGTATTAATTCACTGTGTGCCAGGACCCCTAGTCTCTGAACAAAGCTAAATGAAGTGCATTGAACCACCGGACAAATCAGAAGTTCATCTCCACTAGTGGCTGGCTTTCCTTCATCTTAAGAGTGCCATGAAAATGCAAGACTCCAGCCTCAGTCTTAATCTTTCTGGAAATATATAGTCAAGGCTCTCTCTCAGCACTGTTCTCTGTCTCAGGACAGTGCAAGGAACTCTACATGTACTAGTAGAGTCAACTGAATTTTCAGTCTGCATTCGGTTTTGGTTTTCTGCAATGCAGTCTTTGCATTTGGTTATTGTTCTTCTTCTTCTCCCCCCACCCCACAAAATATTTTAAATACTTGGACATTAGACAGCATTGTTTTAAATGGGAATTTCTCACTAAAACTCTCTTCATGTGTAAAACTCCTTGTGTCCTTTGCACAACCCACAAGGCTTTGTTAAATGCACTATCCTCTGGGCTTTGTGCAAATAAATCCAAAAGCTTTTTTTCACACACACACACACACACCACCCAAATTGGACTAAAGGAAGTGGTCCTTGACTAGTGGTAGCCTATCAATATTATTATTTTTTTCAGGCGAGGGACTTGTAAAAAAAGGGGATCTGAAAGTGGCAAGATTTTTAGCATCACATCTTGTGGCTCTTGAACTTGTCATGGGTGTCATCTCAAAAAGCCTGAAACTTTAGTCAGTAATTGGGTTAGATATAACCTATAGCAAATTTGATGTCGCTCTGAACTTCCTTTTCTCCAAACAAAAATGTCAGTACCTATCACACAACCCAACATGTTTTGTGCTGATTTGGTGTCAATGAATGTATTCATGATCTCAAAAATATAACCTATTTTATGTCCTGGATGAAACATCATAGTCAAATTTAACTGATCAAGAAATAATGATGTGGGCTAATAAAAATTCATTTCACTGTGCCCTCTCCAACTTTGTTTTGTTTTATACATAATCACTGCATATCTTGGTGTATGCATGTTGTTTATCTATGATGTGCAAGGCTATTTGGAATATGAGATACACAACAGAGATGCATTTATTGCTCGTATCATGCCTTAATTTATTATTTCAGCTCTTTTCATAGCAGGATGTTGTCATACTGAAACACAATGTGCAGTCAGAGCAAAGCTGCCAACAGTGATAAAAGGCTCCAGCATTACAACAAGATCATCAGACAATGTCTGGGGGAAAATAATCATTTTGAGTGACACCAACTGTTGAATGACTAGCTGAAAGCAGTTCTCTGCGTAGGTGTTACTAAATGAAATTAGCAAACTCTTTTGTCACTGGCAGCCTTTTAGCTAAAAGTGAGGCATTTGGAGAATGCTGTCATGAGAGTAAGTAAAATATTCTGCAGCCAAATTCCTTCCCTGTCTGTTTCTCCTAGCCAGACAAATCCTCCACAGGGAACACAGTTATTTCTTCCAATTTCATAAAATATGGGCCATGACAAAACTAATCTGACTGGGCTGCTGTTCAACTTAAATACAAATTCACACAACAGGGATTTGGGAGGTCATTTCCTGGAGCCAGGTGCCATAGCTGAAGGTGAGTCCTGCAGTAGACAAACAGGATGAAGCTCATTCTAGACTAGTTCAGTGTGATGGTTCTGAGATACCTGCAAACACTATAATTGATGCAACTGTGATCTTTACAACTGAAAGGGGTGGAGTCTTGGGGTGCATTTTTCTAAATGCCCGATTTTACAAAAGTGCCCCTCCATGAAACTTTTGCTTGTAATGCATGGGCAACTGGGGGGGGGGGGTTCCTTTGGGAAGATTATTGCTTACAGAAGGGAGAAAAAGCTACTGCTGACTATATATATATGCTCCCTTCATTGGCTCCCCTTCCCCTTCCGCATCCGGTACAAGCTTTTGTTACTGACTTTCAAAGCCCTCCATGGTTTGGCCCCTCCTTACTTATCTGACCTTCTTTCTCCTTAC
>NW_024810615.1:0-2895 GCF_019175285.1 Sceloporus undulatus | reverse complement strand
CACCAACGTTCAGATCCTGGCCTATGCTGCCGCCACAAAAGGCCTACACAGAGGCCTGCCGCCAACCCTGCCAAGAGCGATTTAATGTCCGCCACATTGATCCAAATGTGGGCGAACATAGCCAGCAAAGGCCTTGGATCTCCAGCGTCCCACTTGCTTGATATCTCTGGCAAGCATGCCAGTCCCAGAGGCCGCAGTGGCCGCACCAATACGAAAAGAATGTCCACCGAACTCCTTGGCAGGAAGTCCCAAACTTGAAATGACCATTCTGAGCACAGAAACAAACTGGTATCTTGTAAGGGGAGAACCATCCACATGTATGAAAAGAAAATCGGCCAAGGAAGGCCTAACATCCCAGAAGAGTCGAAGAGCTTTAACTGGGCAAACAGGGGAGCCACGAAAGCGACGTAGCACCACATTCTGACCAACCCCTAACTGATCGCACTTGGAGCGACGCAAAGTTAAAGAGACACCGTGCTTTATAAAAGTTAAGTCAGAAGCACGCAGTGCCCTGTCAGACAAATCGCTCTTGGACCCAGCAACTAATTCGCCTAAGCGAAAGGCGCCAAAAAATGCCACTGCAAAAGCAGCACAAAACAGCTGAACTTCGTATATTGAAGAACAAATGACAGGAAGAGTAGCGCAAATTTTACAAAGCAATTGTAAACAAATAGGTCGTCTCATGTCCTTATTAACAGCATAAGCACGCTTCCAACCTTCAACCGCCCTTTTTACCAAAAAGGAGGCACATGGATCGGCAAATCCCCCAGCCTTAGAAAAAAAAGAAATACCAGCCAAATGGATGGACATTGTCTTGGGAGCCACATTTTTGTGGCGTAACCAAACTAAAAAACGCAACACCACATCGGTAGACAAAGGCCAAACGTGCTGATTTCCGGAATCATTAAAATAATCTGACAGCTTTCTTATGGCATTTTTGTAAGTCTTTAAAGTGGAAGGAGCAATGGATCCCAAAATCCCATCCATTATTTCTGACAGCCAACCTCCCACATGGAAGCAGGACATTGGGTAGGTTGAAGGTCTGCCTCTGGGGCTAATTGTCGAAATCGCTGAAACTGAAAACGAGAAATTGCATCAGCAATGCCGTTATCTATTCCATGAACATGTTTAGCTAGGAAGGAAATATTGTTAATTAAACAACACAACACAAACTTCCTTAACAAACTCACTACCCTCGGGGATTTTGCTGACTGCTTGTTGATGATGGACACCACGGCTTGGTTGTCGCACCAGAAAAGGACTCTCTTGTTAGCAAATTGAGAGCACCAAATGTGAATTGCCACAACAATGGGAAAAAATTCCAAGAATGTCAGATCCCTAAGAATGTCTGACCCCTGCCAGGCCTCAGGCCAGCGCTCAGCACACCAGTGGCCTTTGAAAAATAAACCAAAACTGATGCTCCCAGCTGCATCTGAATGAACCTGCAAAGAGTCATTAATGTGCCAGGTTCTCTGCCAAATGGCAATACCGTTGAAACTCTTGAGAAATTGGAGCCAAATGCGAAGGTCATCCTTAACACCTTTAGTGATCCTAATGTGATGGTGAGGCAGCCGAGGACCTGCTAAAGATCTGGCTAATCTAGCACAAAAAGCTCTGCCCGGAGTCACCACCTTGCATGCAAAATTAAGATGTCCCAGCAGGGACTGGACCTGCTTTAGCGTAAGCTTGTGAGCCTGGAGGGCATGCTCTAAAAGTTCACACAGCACATCAATTTTTGACTGAGGTAAAGAAGAAAAACCATTGACTGAATCTAACTGAATGCCTAGAAAAGACATAGCATTAGCTGGACCCTCTGTCTTGTCAGCCGCAAGCGGAACCCCAATTTCCGCAGCTAGGGAAGAAAAGGTGGTTAATAAATCCAGACACATGTTAGAATTAGCAGGTCCCACAAACATAAAATCATCGAGATAATGTGTAACCAAAGAAGAAGACGCCCTACGCTTTAACTCCCACTCCAAAAAGGTGCTAAAGGATTCAAAGGCTGAGCAGCTGATGGAGCAGCCCATAGGCATAGCCTTGTCAAAGTAAAATTGACCTTCAAAATGGAAACCAAGGAAATGAAAATCGTCCGGATGAACCGGAAGGAGTCTAAAGGCTGACTGAATGTCGCACTTGGCCATAAGTGCACCTGGGCCGCAGGACCTGACTAAGCGAACTGCGTGATCAAAGGAAGCGTATTTAACTGAACAAAGCTCTACGGGGATGGCATCATTGACAGAAGACCCTGGGGGGTGAGAGAGGTGATGAATTATCCTAAACTCCCCATGAGCTTTCTTGTGTACGACACCCAACGGAGAGATATGGAAATTATCGAAAGGAGGTGAAGGGAATGGGCCAGCAACCCGCCCAGCCTGGATCTCCTTGTTGATCTTTAAACGGAGTACATCAGGCATGGATCTGGCAGATAGCAAGTTCTTGGGAAACCGATGTGCCAATTGACCTGAAACAGGAATCCTAAACCCAAACACAAAACCATTGGCCAAATAAGAGGCAGCTTGCTTATCAGGATAAGCTTCCAACAATGGAATAAGAGCCTTGGGATTTACCGGAGAAAAGGCTAACGAAAAATCCTGATTGTGAACAACCGAATTATTTTTGGCTCCCTGCTTGACCGGCACTCGGCCCCCCGGCCCCATCGCCTTTTCCGGTGGTTGAAGAAGCAGGGCGCCCGCCTCGAAAGGGCTGAGAAGCTTGAGCAGGACGGGAACAAGAAGTTTTAGGGTGGGACCCTCTACAATTAGCACAGCAATGCTCATATTTACAATTAACACGGGTACAACGACTAGAATTGTAATCCCAACAAGACAGAAACTTAGAGTCCTTTTTTACAGGCCCTTTTTGAGAGCCCTTGAGCCTCGCAGACGTGCCCACTTC
>NW_024810614.1:0-2895 GCF_019175285.1 Sceloporus undulatus | reverse complement strand
AACTAGTAAATAAACATGTCCTTTAAAAGTCTTCACTGATGTTAATACTGTATCCATCCATTTGTGTTTTTGGTGATGAATGACTGTGCTTATAAAAATTAAAAATTTGGTACATCAGCAGTAGTAGTTCATTAGACCCATCAGTGCAGTTGTGGCAAATCGGATGTCTATATCAGGCCTGCACAACATACGGCCCCTAAGGGTCCTATGGGCCGGCCCTTTTCGGCCATGCAGGAATACATAGGATCTGAGAGCTGGAAGTTACTACTAAGGGTGATATAGGCCAACCTTCTTTGGCCGTGCAGGAATACATAGGATCCGAGAGCTGGAAGTTACTACTAAGGGTTATATAGGCCATCTTTCTTTGGTCGTGCAGGAATACATAGGATCCTAGAGCTGAAAGTTACTACTAAGGGTCATATAGGCCAACCCTCTTTGGCCGTGCAGAAATACATAGGATCCTAGAGCTGAAAGTTACTACTAAGGGTGATATACGCCAACCCTCTTCGGCCGTGCAGGAATACATAGGATCCTAGAGCTGAAAGTTACTACTAAGGGTGATATAAGCCAACGCTCTTTGGCCGTGCAGCAATACAGATAATTCACGACAGTGGGAAGGGAAAGGATTAACTGGGATAATTGGAGAGTTTGCAATGGAAGGAAGCTGAGGATGAAGGGGAAAAGGGAAAGAGAAACAGGTACATTATTAAAAGCAGCTGAGAAATTGGAAGGTCAGAAGGTCTTAAGAAAAAACACAGGAAATTGCATGAACACACAAATTACTATTTAACATAACCATTTTTTATTTTAAAATAACCATACTAGAACTGTCTTTCGCCAACCTTTTTGGACTCTCTGCTGCTGGTTTTGCCTCTTTGGCCTGATGCTGGGCTCATCAACAGGGAGCTGGTTCATCATCATCCTCCCATTCTCTGCTGCAGATGGCAGGCAGAAGGAAGGAAGGAAGGGGAAAAGGAGATTTCCCCCTGAGACTGGAGTTGCCTCCTGGACAAAGAGGAGGATGGCAGGAGCAGAAGGGCCATGCCAGTCTCAGGCACCAGCAGAGACCCATCATCATCCTCTGGCTCTGGCTCCCAAAGTCTAGTTCTGGATTATTGGGAGCCCTCCTCTTTCATGGGAAGGGCGGGAGGGAGAGGGGAAGGGGGAAAGGGGAAGAAGGGAATGGAGGAGGGGAAAGGGAAGAAAGGAAGGAAGGAGGTATTGGGGAAGGAGTGAAGGAAGGAGGGAAGGAAGCAGGGGAAGGAAGGAAGGAAGGAAGGAAGGAAGGAAGGAAGGAAAGAAAAAAAGAAGGAAGGAAGGACAGAGGGAATGAATGAAAGAAAGAAAAATGGAAGAAGGGAATGAAAAGGAAGGAAGAGGAGAAGAAGGAAATAAAGAAGGAAGGAAGGCATGAGAGAAAGAAAGGAAACAGAAGGGAGGGAGGAAGTGATGGAAGGAGGAGGGGAAGGGAAGGGGAGGGGAGGGAGGGGGGGAGGGAGGGGGGGAGGGAAGGGAGGGAGGGAGGAAGCAAGGAAAGAAGGAAGGAAGGAAGGAAGGAAAAAAGAAAAAGGGAAGGAATGAACGAAAGAAAGAAAGGAAAGAGGGAAGGGAGGGAGGAATAAGGGAAAGAGGGAGTGAAGGAAGCAAAGAAGGAAGGGATGGGAGGAAGGAAGGAAGGAAGGAAGGAAGGAAGGAAGGACAAAAGGAAGTGAGGGAGGGAGCAGAAAGGGAGGAAGTAGAAAAAAGAAAAGAAGGAAAGAGGGAAGGAGGTAGAAAGAAAGGGCAGGGAAGGGAGGAAAGAAGAGAGGAGGAAAGGGCAGGAGGAAACAAAGAAAGAAAGAAAGAAAGAAGGGAGTAAAGAAGGAGAAAAGAAAGGAGGGAGGGAGGTAGAAAGGAAGGAAGAAGATGAAAGAGGAAAAAGGAAAGCAAAAGGAGGAAGAAGAGGAAGGTTTCCATTGTGGCCCCCAGACTGTGGAATGGCCTGCCGGATGAGATCCGTCTACTTACATCCTTTGACAGCTCTAAAAAGGCTGTTAAGACGGATCTCTTCTAGCAGGCCTTTCCAGAATAGCAAACCCGGCCTCAGGAAACTCCTATAAAGAGATACCGCTGCTCCCATTGATTATTGTTGTATTAATTATTGTTCTGTTGTTTCTGTTGTATTGTTTTGTTGTTTGACCCTTCAGTCAGTTTTAACCTGTATGGTTTTAATTCTCTATTAGATTTAATACTTTTTTAAGCGGGGAAGGGTACCAGGGATTTGATATGTTGTATATTTTTAACTTGTTAGCCGCCCCGATTGTTCTCAGAGGGGCGGGATACAAATAATAATAATAATAATAATAATAATAATAATAATAATACACACACACACTATTTGCATCAATAACATCAGATCTACTACTACTACTACTACTACTACTACTATTATTATTATATTGTGAGCCTACTGCAACAAGTTGAAGCAGAAACACAACTTCCTATGGATCATTTGTGACCCCTTCACTTCATTTTCATTGACCTCATGGTTGGCCAAGGGTATAGCAATGTGGGAAGCAAATGAAGACAATGTTCCTGCAAACAAGAATTCTCCCCACCTAAATGAAGTTTTCCTTCTTTCCTGACATCTCTAGCTTTGCAATTAAGCTATTAAGTCAGTGTTTACCCCCCATGACCCCAGGAAGCTGTTCCCCACAACCAATTTTCAGGTGTACCAGGCAAATGCTAGAAACTGTTAGCAGATTCTTCCCAGCATAGATGAAATGTATGTTCTGCAAGATGCTATCTGCCGTGCTGGTGTTCTAAAATGTGTAGCATTTCAACATCTGCAAATACTGGGCTACTCTAATAGTGAAAAAACTGATTCATCTTAATCTGGTCATTTATTCATAGTTA
>NW_024810613.1:0-2896 GCF_019175285.1 Sceloporus undulatus | reverse complement strand
AAACTCAAGCCTCTGTTAGAAGGATGATTCCCACACATTCCAATCCTAGCAAAGAAGCACATTTTTTAGCCATGATTTCTCTACCTCTTTCTAGTATCTTCTATTAAAGCACATATTAAAACATATTATTTTAACCCACCAGAAATCTCATCTATCTTAACTCTAATCTAAACTAAAACCTGTAACCTTTATGGCGTGAATCCCTAAATGAATAAATGCATGAATAAAGGGATTCATGACATATTGCGACCTCAGGCTGGTGCTCCTTGCCTGCACCAATGAGAAGAGACAATTGTGAATTTAGGCTAATGCTGCTTACCTGAAGGTTTGAGACGTGATCATTGGAACCTGAGGCTGATGCTGCTTGCCTGAAACATTGAGACTGGCCCATTGTGATCTCAGGCCAATGCTCCTTGCCTGAAGGATTGAAACTGGCCCACTGTGATCTCAGCCTGAGGTTCCTTGCCTGAAGAATTGAGACAGTACTATTGTGACTTCAGGGTGGTGCTCTTTACCTGAAGGATTGAGACGGGAGAATTGTCACTTCAGACTGGTGCTGTATATCTGAAGGATTGAGACTGGCCCATTGGGTGTCAGAACTATTGTATAAGAGTTCTGTCATAAAGGCTAAAAATATTAGGGTTTGGTTATTAAAGTAGGAGTTATAGTTGTAATTCATAGTAGGTAGTGTAGAGTGATGGGTTATAGAAAGCACGTCATGGCAAATGATAGAAGGACAGATGGAGTGGCTTTTAGATGAAGGAGGGCGTTTGGAGAGGGGCTGGGGTTGTAGCTGTAGATGGTTATCAAAGAGGAGTGAAGCTGGCTTGGGAAGACCGCTCTTCAAGGTGAGGCTGTCTGGGAGAAGGGAAGGGAAGTATAGACAACCTTGGTATCTATGCAACCTCCGCTTGTGTTGCTTAACTTGGGAATTGGGGGCTGGCTTAGGGAGGGGTTGAGCAAGTTCCTTTGGACTTCAGACGTTGCAAAAACGTGTTAATGGATGGATTCATCAATAAAGTTTATTTTATTTCAAATGAGTTTTATTTTTTGAGCACAGGACTGACTCCAGATCTCACCATTTGCAAAGTCTCACAGTTTTACCTCCAATGGAGACCCAGGAACAAGAAGAGTTCTTTGGGAACCCGGTGGTTCTGGAGATGCTGGTGGTGGAGGAACAGGTGCCTTCTTCAGAGGAACTAGGGCCAAGCCCAAGACTAGGAAACCTCCTGAAGCTCACACCATCCAGGCCACCACTGGAGGATTTGGGTTTCCGGCCCCAGACTGGGGAAAGGAAGGCCGTCGGGAGGCAGAGTGACAGCCTGGGACCTGGCAGTGGGGGAGTCACTTGATAGCCGCCCCAGCAAAGAAGAAACCCAGGTAGATGTTTGTCGAATGGAGGAAGTCATAAAGGAATTAAAGGACCTTATGAAGTGGATGGCGCCCAAGTTAAAGATGCGGAGGAGGAAGACGTCAGAGGCGAACCGAGGGTAGCTGATGCTCCTTGCCTGAAGCATTGAGACTGCCCCATTGTGATTTCCAAATCCTCCACCATTTTAATCGCCCTCCTTTGGATGTGCTCCAGTTTCTCAACATCATTTTTGAATTGTGGTGCCCAGAACTGGACACAATATTCCAGGTGGGACTTGACCAGAGCGGAACAGAGTGGCACTATTACTTCCCTTGATTTAGACACTATACTTTTATTGATGCAGCCTAAAATTGCATTGGCCTTTTTAGCTGCTGCATCACACTGTTGACTCATGTTCAACTTGTGTCTACTTGGACTCCTAGATCCCTTTGACACATACTTTCATTCATCCAGGTGTCCCCCATCCTATATCTGTGCATTTCATTTTTCTGGCCTTAATGCAGTACCTTACATTTCTCTGTGTTGAATTTCATTTTGTTAACTTTGGCCCAGCTTTCTAGTCTATTCAGGTCATTTTGAATTTTGATCCTGTCCTCTGGGGTACTAGCTATTCATCCTAATTTGGTGTCATCTTCTAATATGATAAGTATGCCCCCAATTCTGTCATCCAAGCCATTGATAAAGATGTTGAATAGCACTGGGCCCCGGACAGAACCCCACTGGTCACTTCTCTCCAGGATGAAAAGGAGTTGTTCTTGAGCACCCTTTCGGTTCGGCTGGTCAACCAGTTACAAAACCATGTAACAGTTACCTTGTCAGCTTGTTTCATGTTTTTGTTTTATGTATTGTCCTTCCCTTTACCTGGACCTTCCTCCGCTCCCATTGGCTGCCTATTTCCCCCCCACCACCACTTGGTTGCCCTGAAAGCTAAAGGACCACCAGAAGGAAATTGGGGGGGGGGGGGGGTTGCAGCACTGCATCATGGGAAATTTGCAACTGGGGGTTTTGCAGTGGTGAAACAGAGCAGAAGCAAAGCTGCATTCCACACCAGACCAATTCGGAGTGGAATCGGAGTGAGCTTGGAAGCGGTTTCTGTGAATTCGCTTGTTACCGATTTCCCCAAAATGAGGGGTTACTTTGGAATCACTGTGGAAGCCCCACGGAAGGAGCCCTCAATGAGACTATTTCAATCATGCCAAGAAGGACGGGAGATGGTTAGCCCTTAAATTAAAAGAGAAGAGAAATAGAAACCAAATCTTAAAAATCAAGAAAGACAGGAAAATATTATCAAGACAAGAGGATATTAAACAGACCTTCTTTGAATACTTCAAAAACTTATACGGAAGTGAAAATCTCAAGGTGGAAAACTTACTTGATTGGTGTCACATAGAAGAAATAGTGAAACTTAGATGACGGGCAAAGAAATTTCTTAGAGCCAGATATAACTCTTGATGAAATTTTAGAAGCAATAGAGGAAGGAAAGCCCATAAAACCCCAGATGGCTTTCCCTTATATGTCTATAAA
>NW_024810612.1:0-2896 GCF_019175285.1 Sceloporus undulatus | reverse complement strand
AAAAATGTAATGGCAAGATGACTCACATCTGTTGAAAGATATGACTAGACCATTAAATATGGGCCCCTTGGATTAGCATTCTGCTTGATTCCTAAACTTCATAAATACTGGGAATAAACACACATCAGAAATATGTTTGTAAGACAGACCAGCAACTGCCCTACAGTCTAGCTATAAAACTAAATACAATGAGAAAAGGCTGCAGGTAATAAATATTATATTGTTTTCTTTGCTCATACATTTCTCTTTGGTGAACTTTCACATAACATACTGGGAATGGGTGAAAAATTGTTCTACCCAATCCAACATTTTGAGCAAAAAGGTTGAATGCATTTGCAGTTATTGAATCCACTCTCTACTACAGACATTGTAACTATAAAAGTACTGTGAAGTAGATGACTCCATTAGAAAACACTAGGAAAATAAAATATTGTCTAGGTAGAATGAAGGATTGAAAAGTAGTATATCTTGCAATGAGGAATCACAGTCTTGAGGCTGACTCTATCCCCTCCTGTGGTCCTAATCCAGCCCTGTGAGTTTTCCAAGATGGCACACCACCTTCCCCACAATACCATCATTTGATGGTATTCCAGTATTCATACATCTTTTTCCCATTCTAAAATGTCGTAATTGCTTTTTCCTGTGATATCGCTATATCATTCCTTTAATGTCCCAAGGTGTAGTGGAATCGTCATAACAGACAGACGATTCCAAAAGATTTTCACACAACGCTGTTAGTGTTCTTAAAACGTTGATATATCAGAATTCAGCAATAAATGATTATAAAACGATTTCAAAACAGTTGAATTGCTGAATTCTGATATATCAACGTTTTAAGAACACTAACAGCCGCATGTGAAAATCTTTTGGAATCGTCTATCTGTTATGACGATTCCACTACACTTTGGGACGTTAAAGGAATGATATAGCAATGTCGTGTGAAAATCTTGATAGTTACATTTGTAAAAGCTTTAACTTTAATATGTTAGAATTTTTTAGCCTGCCCACTTTTCTTGGGCAAGGCCACCACTGGAATGTGGCCCCTAAGGATATCTCTGAAACAGAATTTGGCCCTTGAGCTGAAAGATGTTCCTAACCTTTGATATATGGCATATATAATTCAAATTTTGGTATACAGGATTATAACACAAGCAAACAGATTCCCACTTTCAATTACACACCTGGTTGCTTGACTTCTGTATTGGTAAAGATTTTGGAGAAGAGGAGGGTGACAAAATACTCTACAAGAAAACTGAAGTATTATGTCAGTACAGATTTATAAAAAATATATCATGCCATACCAATCTATCTGCAAGAGCCAATTTGTTTAATCTTAGGTGTAGAGCCAGATAATAATAATAATAATAATAATAATAATAATACGTTTTATTTATAGACCGCTATTCCACAATGATCATAGCGGTGTACAGTAAAAATTGCAATGCAATACAATACAATACAATACAATAATACAATAATAACATTTTATCCTGGAGAACAGTTAATGTGTTTGTGATTTTCACAGTATCTGAGCATGCTGACCAGAATACAGATTGCAGTACACTGTAATGATGGACAAATTCTTTTTGGGTCAGACAGTAAAGGATTTATGAACTTTATTGGTAAGAGTTTGTAGGGGAAAGGCCTTCTGGAATGATGCTGAGTTATTATTTACACATGCATCCAGATGTGCTGTCTGCCACCACTGCTGCTGGCACAAGTTTCTCCCTTGAGATCATAACAAGGTGCCTATTCATGTGATTGACTGGGTACTTCATTTTTTACCTCAGAGGGAGTAACAGTGGCACTGGGTGGACAGTGGGATGCCTGTGGACATTGCCACATGGCATTGCCTCAGAGTGCGTGGGTAACAGGGATAATTCAGGGAAACTCCAGGAGCAGCCTGGAATATTCTAGCCAGTGTACACCCACCCTATGCGTGTAACCTTAGGCTTTGGGAATTTCTGGCTCTCAGGTGACACTTTTGGGCCTATACAGACCGTTACTTTGTGCTTGCCTGTGGCTGGAGCCAAGGTGCTGGATGCTCTAGCCCCTCCCTCAGGATGCCATTTTGGCGCACAACAGTTTACACAGCATGTCCCATGATGATGCGACTCCAGTGCTGCATCTACACAATGCAGCACCAAAGGGGTGTCATAAAGCCATGCCACCATGGCTTTGGCACCCTTTGGAGAGAACAAAAAAGAGCTGTTCTTTGTGGCTCTCTGGAGGTTGAATTGGGGCCACGGCATGCAGTTGCTGTGGCCTCAATCTGGCTAGTAAAGAGGCAGCTACATGCCACCCATCTGTACAGCCCCTTTTGTTGTTGCATACAGCCTTTCATACAATGTACAGGTTACTGCTGGCTTCCTTACGTTACAGGACAATATGGAACATAATGCATATTTCAACCAATCTATTAATTTTACAGTTAACTTTGGTTAGGAATAACTCTTGCTGTTCTGTCATATTTAGAGAAATTATTTAATTAAAAAACAAAACATTTAGAAATCACTTTAATTTCTTAGCTTCATACAGTGCTGTTCTGCACACTTTTAAACTTTTCCTTTAAGCAAAGTGCCACGACTAATACATACAAAATGGAATTGGAAACAACTTTGCAATTATTGGAACAAATATTGACTCTTATGCCTTGTTACATTTGCTTTCTTAAAAGAAACACACACAAAACTGTTATAAACATCAACACCATTACCTAGGGTGAAAATTATATGCACATCTCATACATGTTGTAGCACAGCAATTATGAAAGGTTCATTACTTATGCATTAGAAACCACAAAGAATGGAAGAAAGGGGAACTGTAGTAAGCGTGAGTTAAAGCTTTTGATTCTGGTCAATCTTGCTATTAAAAACATCAGCATGTAATTTTCTGG
>NW_024810611.1:0-2897 GCF_019175285.1 Sceloporus undulatus | reverse complement strand
TATCTGCAACATATTATAACAGTTCATGCATCTGATGAAATGGAGTCTAATCCACAAAATCCCATGCCATAACAACTGTGTTTACAATTAAAGTGCCACTACACTCTTTGTTATTAAAAGAGATGATCATACTTAATTGCCCCCCTTCCTCTGCTTAAATGTAGAAGCAGAGTTACATGATGTCCATGTCCATTGCATTCCCATCAGCCCAAAATATTCTGCCCAGTAAAATGATTAACTTAGTCTGATGGTATTCTATTCTTAGAAAATGCATGTTCCACAACAGAAATCTCCCTTTCCTCTAAGTATTTACAAACTGATTGATGTGTACTTTTTTCTAAAAGTTTCCTGGGTACAGACGTCACATTAACATTTATATTCCAAGGTCTGTTTGTCAGGATTGTTTGCTATTCTTTGATCTGTTGGGGCCTCACTTACCTCATGTATTTATCTACAGGCAGGTTAAATAGTAAGAGCAATATTCTGTAACATACAAAAGTCAACGGTAAAATCTAGTAGATTGGTTTTGAAATATTCTAGTTAAAAGATGATGAACTCTCTCTCTCTCTCTCTCTCTCTAATTTAAATGTATAGAAACAGTTCATTGTAAGCAACACTGAGGAAATTTCAATCTAAGGACAAGATAGAAATGTGCAAAAGGAAATAAAAAATTGAAGTTTTCAAAGTAAAAAATAAAGCAACATAGTACTCTTTTATAAGTCAATATAGGGTGGCAAACTTAGAAATGGGAGCTTCAGACTCCTGTAACTGAAATTAGCAGTTGTAACGTTTCACGAAATAAAGATATTTAGATCCTGCTAACTGCTGCATATTTGATTCCGATTAAATAGAGCTACAGAAGCAACATTAAAAGTTGGCAGTTCTGTAAACAGCCCATTTATACTTCATGTGGCAGAGAAATGCTATTAGCTTAATATTATATTCAGTGATGTTAACTGTTACCTGTTGAAGACCAGAGTTCCAATCTTCAACTTAAACATGTGATTTGTAATGATATTTTGTGAAGTAATATAGTGTGCTTTGCCTACAATTTACATTGTATGTTTCCACACTTTCAAGTCCAAATCCAGATGGGGAGCAGGGTTTATTGTAAGCTTTTTCTCTATTACACAGGAAGCCAGAGGGCTGATACATTTCCTCCCAATTCACCTTGTTGTTGTTGTTGTTGTGGGGCTTCAAGTTGTTCCCAACTTATGGGAACCCTAAGGGGAACCTATCATGGGGTTTCCTTGGCAAGTTTCTTCAGAGGGGGGTTGCCATTGCCTTCCTTTGAGGCTGAGAGAGTGTGACTTCCCAATGTGATCTTAAGGTGATCTCCTTCACTAGGAATTTAGCTTCATAATTTTCTCAATGAAAAGCTATACTGATGTGCTGACAGAGGCACAGGAAAAAACCCATATACTACACATGGACTATTCCTAATGTGGATGGAACAGGGAGCATCAGCCCTCACAACTCTTGTTGACCCTGAGGAGCTGCCATAAGAGAGTCTAAAGAGTTTTCTCTTAGACAAATCTGAGGGAAGAAATGTGGGCAATTCTAAGCAAGTGAATAAAAATCACCACATCAAGACAGTGGAGAAGAGAACTTTCAGCAGCACCTATCACACAACATTCAACCAACAACAGATTTTTAAGTCTAGGATGGCCAACTGTCCAGACTCTTACGTGCTTGTTAATATTGAGTAACTGATTTATTCAAACAGACCCTACTCCTTTCCTATTTTTGATTCAATGATAGACTTAACTTGCATAGTTATCTGAATTGTTCTTATTGGTGGGTTACAGACCACCGAAAAGCGGCGGCCTGCACCTGCCTCTTTCCTCGCCGGATCGGGGCCTCAATGGCTAGAACGGCAGCCGCTGAGGCCCCGATCTGCCGCTTTCCAGGCTGCTGGGAAGCGGCAAAAGGCCACTTCCCTGAGGCCTGGAAAGGGGTGTCCTTGGGGCTTCCCCGAGGCCTGGAAAGGGGTGTCCTTGGGGCTCCCCGGCGGCGGGGAGGAGGAGAAAGGGGCCTCTCCTCTGTGTTGCTGGGTGCAGCCATCTGAAGGCTGCGCCCAGCGATGCAAATGGGAAAAGGAGCTCCGTTTCGGAGCTCCTTTTGCGGCTGGGGAAAGGACGCACTATGCGCCCTGGCGCAGCATGACGATGTCACGTCTGTGCCGCCCCGTATAGAGGCGGCACAGTCGTGACGTCGTAATGGCGGCAGCCGTGTGGAATGGCCTCCACTATTTTGTGCACACTCCACGCGCGCTAGGGTTGGGGGCGTCCGGAAAGGACACCCCTATCGAACCCTAGCATGCGCAGATTGCACACTTTAAGGCCCATTTGTAACGGGCCATTGTTTCTTTTCCTCTTTCCACTTCCATTCTTGTCAGCAAATATTTTGGACTCCCGTTTACATTTTTATTTCATTTCCAGAGTTTCACAATGAGAAGGGTGTTTTTTTTAGTAGTTACAGTATTTTAAAAATTGCTCAACTGTATTTACATTTATCATGGCTTAAAATTAGTAGCTAGGGTGGACACAAGACTACAACATGAGTTATTTCTGTGATGGTTAGCAACAATATTTTTATGAGCACCTTTTTAAAGAAATAACCTGTTTACTCATCATGATCCCGAAATTCTATATTTATATATTTTCTTAATCACAAAGGTTGAATACAGAAGCAGTGTGAGGGTTACAGTATTCTATTACTTTTTCTTTCTGATCCCCAAAGACTAGAGATCCTAAATCCAAGACCTTCAAGCCCTGCACTTTGACCAATGTGGGCATCCCTTGAACTTAGGCCCTGCTCTGGGGTGCATGATCCATTAAGAGTCCTTCAGTAGCATTCCTGTTTTGCTGGGGCATTACTGTATTGTTATATTAGCA
>NW_024810610.1:0-2897 GCF_019175285.1 Sceloporus undulatus | reverse complement strand
GCAGCAGAAAACAAGCTTGCTCCCTCTTCAATTTGACATCCCTTCAAATATTTAAACAGGGCGATCATATCACCTCTTAACCTTCTTTTTTCCAGGCTAAACATCCCCAGCTCCCTGAGTCGTTCCTCATAGGGCATGGTTTCCAGACCTTTCACCATTTTAGTCGCTCTCCTTTGGACACGCTCCAGTTTCTCAATGTCCTTTCTAAGAGGCAGATGGACACCTTGCGGAAGGAAGGAAGGCAGGCAGTTTGGTTAAAGGCCAGGACTTCTTGGTGTGGAAATGCCCCCTTTCAGCCTCAGCAATGAAGCGCATTAAGGCGGTTGTAATTAAAATTATGTTTAATTTAGTTTAATTGTGGGAGGAAGGGCATTCCCTGAAAAGTGTGCAGACATTTTCCTTGCCAGGCTCAGCTTTGAAGCACATTAAGGCGCATCCACACTGGAGAAATAACCCAGTTTGGAATCGCTTTAACTGCCCTGGCTCAAGGCTATGGAATTCTGGGAGTTGGAGCTTGTTGTGGGCTCAGAGCGGAGCAGAGCTCCAACTCCCAGAGTTCCATAGCCTTGAGGAAGAAAAAGAGTTAAAGCGGTGCCAAACCGGGTTATTACCCAGTGTGGATGTAATGGGGGCCATTTTCATCCCTCTCTGGAAGCCGCCTTGGGTCCTCCCCTGGAGAAAGGCGGCATGCAAAGGAATCCAGTGACAAAGAAGGCTCAAACAAAAGGACCAATGCTGCTCACCTCTCTGCTTGGGCCGTGCCCCGGGCTCCGCCTCAGGCCCGACGGCCTTCCTAAGGAGAGAAAAGGGCGAGAAAAGTGAGCGACAGACCCCGGAGGCCTCTCCCTGCCTCCTTCCATCTCTGCAGCCTCCCTCACCCGCGAAGAGCAGCCTTTCCCGCCATCTTCTTCAAACAAAGCCACGAACGCCAGTGCGCATGCGCGCGGGACTAAAATAGGTCACGCAACCACCGAAAAGGCCGGAAGCAGAGTGGCTAGAGAGTCCCACTTCCGCTCTGGTTCATTCCCCTCATTTCACCGCTTCCCTCGCCACGCATGCGCAGGCCCCACTTTTCCTTTGCCTCGTTTAACCGCCATGAATTCCAAAATATTGTTTTATTCCATAGCCTTGAGCCAGACAACATGTTAAAACGGTGCCAAACCGGGTTATTTCTCCAGTGTGGATGCAGCCTATGTTAACATTTTAGATTATTTGGGTTAATAATGGCCGGAGCATCATGGGAGTTGTAGTCCAGCTCCACTTCCGCCTCGGCGGCTGCCATGACAACACGTGACCCCCTGGCCCCGCCCATCCGCCAGCGGAACCTTCAACGTCCCTCTGGAAGCCTCCTTGGCGGCGGCAGAAGCAGTACGTTTCGCTGCCCTGGCGGAAGGGAGGGCAGAGGTGAGAGGTCAAGCAGCTGGGAGGGGGAGAGGGCTCAGGGCGCCCCTGAACATGTGCAGAGTGCCTTTCCTTTCTGCGGGGCCAGAACCCCGTCTCTGCTGGGTATGAAGGAGAGTCAGTGCCACTCTCTCAGCCTCCCAGAGAGCCATGGCATGCATCCTCAGGGCATCCTCAAAGGATGGCCAGCCTCCTCTGGACCAAGGAGGCCTCAAGGCCTAAGGGACACATTGTAAGCCGCCTGGAGAGCCTTGGCTGGAAAGCGAGCGGGGTCATCCTCCTCATGATCATGATGTATTGATAGCCTGGGGCCCAATCACAAGGAATCCGGGCGGTTACAGCAATAAGGAGGCAGAGAAGAGTGCAATCCAATCCAAAAGACACTTACAGAACTCACAGTCGTTCACAGGGGCATCGATCAGTATTACTACTATTAGTATTCGTATTAGTATTAGCATATCTGGCCAAGGACTGGACTCGACTGGTCTGTCATAGCGCTATGGTTCCGTTTTAGCTGCTCTGGCATCCTGGGATTTGCAGTTTAGAAACATAGACCCTGATCCAGTCCAGCCCCTTTATTCTGCCCTGCAGGAACTCCCAGTCAAAGCCTCCCAATTGAGAGATGGCCATCCAGCCTCTGCTTCAAGCCAGCCTCCAAGGAAGGAGACTCCGCCGCAATCTCCAAGGACGTTCCTCCGAATGTTGCATCAGAGACAGGGGTGCCTACTTGCCTGAGACACCTCTTCTTGCAAGAATGTAATTCATAACTTGGAAATTGCTGCTTCCCTTGTTTTGTGCTGATTAATTTGACTTGGTATTTTGGTATTTAGGAACATCTATACCTTCCAGCAGCTGGGTTGAATTGTAACAGAGGAGGGAAGTGTTTTCCCTAAGAAAGCAAGATATCCTGTCATTTTCCTTGGCCCAGGACAGGTGGGATTTATTTTCTTGAGGTGGATCTTTGGCCCTGGGTGGGGTGGCTTTGTTGGGGCATATAGAGACACACTGTGCCCACTACGACCACGTGCAGAGTTGACCCGCGCAGGCAGGATGCCACCAGAAGGCTCTTGGAGAGATGTCTGCAAAGGCTTCAGCCTTCGGCTCCTGGCTTGAAGAAATAAACACTGCTGGACAGCAAGGCTCTCACTCAAACAATAGGGCTTTAATTCACTTGTTACAAGCTATTTATAAGGTCACAAACAGTACCAAACAGCTGTCTGGATACTCACAGCTCTATATACAAACAGACAAAGTGCTACGCCAGTCACCGGCCACAACAGCCCAACACCAGAGATAATCATCCTCTCCCTTTTATTGGTGGTCTTGTGTGAAGTCATGGAGTGTCTTGCCACCAATGAAACCTTGCTGGTTTCATCTCCAGGGCAGGTTGCATCATACCATTTCCCATGATGCACCCCTTGACTGACTTCACCTGCTGTGCATGTTGCATCAGATGTCCCATGATGCACAGCTCCCAAATGCTGACTCATGCACAC
>NW_024810609.1:0-2897 GCF_019175285.1 Sceloporus undulatus | reverse complement strand
TTGCAGTTGCGCCGCCCCGTTTGGAGGTGGCACATCTGCAACATCACCGTTATGCGCCGTGTCTGGTGGGTGCGCTGCAGCTGCGGCACCCTCATCACTTGCAAGGGTTGCCATCTGTGTGGGCACTCTGCCTATCAGGCAACCCTCACACATGAAGAAGGTGCCTCAAAGGCTTCTAAAGACTTCTAAAAACAGATCAAAGCAGCTAACAGTAAAAGCACTGGTAAAACACAATAACAACTTGTCATTGTTGTGTCCCAAACCCTCCCAATTCCTCCCATCCACAATAAAATACAATTAAATTCTTAAACAATTATTAAAACAATTATTAAAAATAGGGCAGAAGCAGTTAGAGCAGTTGCTGAACAATTCAATTAATAAGAGATTGCTGGAATGCTAATCTGGAAAGAGATATGCCTTGATGAGCTTTTTAAAGCCTTAAAGACTGGTGATATATCGGAACTCTTCCGGATGTTGTTCCATAACTTGGGAGAAGGTCCTTTGTGTAACTGCAGAGAGACTTGTTATTGCTGACTGCAGTAAGTTTTTACTAGAGGACCTCAATGTGTGGAGCAGATTACATGGGAGAAGGAGATCCCGTAAGTAAGCTAGACCCAATCCATGTACTGTCCCTGGAAATTAATGGGCAGCCATTATAGGTGTGATATGGACACCTCTAAATATTCCATTGACCACTCTGGCTGCCATATTTTGGATTAGTTGAAGTTTCCGGACTAAGTGCAAGGATATGTAGAGTTCATTGCAGAAGTCAAGACATGAGGTTACCAGCGCATGCATCATAGTTTTCATGTCCTCAGGTTCCAGGAAGAGGCGCAGTTGGCGTATCAACCAAAGCTAACAACAGTCACTCCTTGCTGTCGTACTTATCTGAGATGACATCTGGAGTGACAGATTCAGGAGCATCCCCAAACTGCAAACATAGTCCTTTAGGGGAAGTGCGACCACTTCCAGGACCGGTTGTCAAACCTCCATACCTGGATTAGGACCTCCAACAATCAGCACCTCCGTTTTATCTGGATTCAGTTTCAGTCTGTTTTTCCTCGTCCAGCCCATTACTGCCCCAAGACATTCATTCAGATGCCTTCCTTAGTTGACAATGAAATATCTCTGGGTGTCATGAGGATACTGATAGCACTCCACCCCATGCCTCTGGATGATCTCTTGCAGCGGTTTCATGTAGATGTTAAACAGCATTGAAAGAAAGCATTCTTGAAGTTGTGCATAGATGGTACCTGACACCATGACAACTTGCAGGCCTTACTAAGAGCCCCATCTCATGCTGTTGGAGAGGATGTAATACTAGAGGTACCTTCCTGCAGATGTGGTACGACTGTTCAAGTGTATTTGCATTTTGGCATTCAGTTGTTAACTTAGTTTCAGAAATCAGTGATCAAAAGATTATCCCTTCTCCAGAACTTTTATTGCTTTCACTGTTTATTAATGAAAACAAGACATTACACAATAAAGATATTGTGGCATTTTTGTTGGCATTGGCCAGGATTGAAATTGCCAGGGCTTGGAAAACTGGAAAGGTCAATATGACTGATTGGTGGTCTCGATTTTGGGATTTTTGGTTTATGGAAAAGCTCACTGATCAATCTAGAAGGTTGCGGGGTGACTCTTCCTCTGCCTTTTGAAGAACGATGGTCCTACTTATATCTGATCTCAACCACATTGGAGCAGAAGTGGGCCTTCCTTTGTAATAGGATTCCCTTATCGAGGACTGAACTGGTGCAAAGAAGGTATCTCTGTCTTCTGAGTCCATCCCTGTTTTTATGTAATGTTGCCCTTTTACATCCCATCTGACCTTGAATTTTTGAAGTTGGTTTTTAAGGTTTAAGAAAAACGAGCATTAGTGACAAGATGACCCCCCAAGGAACGCCAGATTTAAGCTCCCTTTTAGAGGAGCAACTGTCCCCAAGCATCTCCATCTGGAATCTGCTTGAGAGAGAGGACCAGAACCACTGCAACACATTGCCCTTGATCCCCAATTCCCTCCGGCTTTCCATAAGGATGCCATGGTCGACTGTATCGAAGGCTGCTGAGAGATCCAAAAGCATCAACAGGGTCACACTTCACGTGTGCTCAAGCAAAGGTCTTCTACTAAGGCGACCATAACAGTTTTGACTCCGTATCCCATCCTGAAGCCAGTTTGAAATGGGTCCAGATAATCTGTTTCCCCCAGGACCACTTGGAGATGAAGAGCAACTGTCCTCTCAATCAAGTTGCTTAGAAATGGAAGATGGGAGACCAGTCTGTAATTGTTCATGTCCAAGGGATCTAGTGAGGGCTTTTCCATAAACGGCCGTAACATCAATTGTTTTAAGCAAGATGGAAAATAGCCCTCCCTAAGAGATGCATCTATGATATATCTCAGGTGAGTCCTAAGTGCATCTTCTCCTTGGATGACCAGCCATGAAGGGCAAAGGTCCAGAGGGCAAGTTGTCTTCTTCTCATTTCCAGGGAGCGTGACCACCTCCTTAGTACTCACAGATTCAAATTGAGCCAGTATGATCTTATTCACAGAGTCACTGGACACCTGACCTATGGCCTCTGCAATAATGCTGGCATCCAAGTCAGGTCTTAGCATTTAAAGCAGGGATCCTCAAAGTCCGGCCCTCCAGATGTTTTGGACTTCAGCTCCCAGAATCTCAGATCATTGGCCAAGCTGTCAGGGAGGGCATTATGTGGTAGGAAGGAAATTTGCATGTGGATGGTGATTGGCTGAGAGACAAAGAGGAAGGAGGAGCCTTTGTAGGGCTCTGTAAGCCTATTCAGATTGACTGTAGACTACTGAGGTAGGAAGGAAATTTGCATGTGGATGGTGATTGGCTGAGGCTTCTGGGAGATGAAGTCCAAAACCCCCTCCCCTCCAT
>NW_024810608.1:0-2897 GCF_019175285.1 Sceloporus undulatus | reverse complement strand
TTATATTGTTATTATTTTGTCATGTTTTAGGCCTAACTTATAAAAAATATGCTGTTAATATTGAAGGGGTTTTAACCTTATAAGACGAATAAAGTGCTTATATGTACGTTCTGGGGAATGCCTTGGAGGCTTGTTGGCGACACTCAGCCAGATTGAGGAAGGAGTGAGGGCAGCAGGAGCCCCTGAGAGGAGGAAGCCAGGGAGCAAGGCCTCTCTTTCTCTCTTCCTCCTTCCCTTCACTCCAAGGGAAAACTTCTCCACTGACTCAAAGACTTCCATGCAGCCCTGGCTTCCTTTATGTCCCTCCCCCCAAAAGACACTCAGCCAGATTGGGGAAGGAGTCAGGGCAGAGGGAGCCCTGAGAGGAGGAAGCCAGGGAGCAAGCCCTCTCTTCTCTCTTCCTCCTTCCCTTCACTCCAAGGGAAAACTTCTCCACTGACTCAAAGACTTCCATGCAGCCCTGGCTTCCTTTATGTCCCTTCGCCCTAAAGACACTCAGCCAGATTGGGGAAGGAGTGAGGGCAGCAGGAGCCCTGAGAGGAGGAAGCCAGGGAGCAAGCCCTCTCTTCCCTTCTCCTCCATCCCTTCACTCCAAGAGCAAACTTCTCCAGACTCAAAGGCTTCCTTGCAGCCCTGGCTTCCTTTATGTCCCTTCCCTCAGAAGACAGCTCTCCTGGCTCTCCTTCCCCTGAATGAACCTGAGGGCTCTTGGCAATAGGGCTGCAATGGAGCACCCTCCCCTCCTCTTTCCCTTTCCTCAGGTAAACGCTGACCCTCTTTCTGTGTCTCTCAAAATGGAGGCACTTAGTCTGGACCCCCCTCCCCAAAAGCCTGGCTACGTCCCTCTTTATGATGGCTTTATGATATGTATTTAACACATGATTGGCTCCTGAGGACACTCTGAGGGCTGCCATTGGCTGGAATCCCCTCCCTCCCACCATCCCTGGACCTGATTGGATGGAGTCCCCTCCCTCCCACCATCCCTGGCCCTGATTGGATGGAGTCCCAGTCCCTGATCCTTGTGTTCTGGTGGCCATTTTGTTTTCTGGCAGCCATTTTGTGCAGCTTGTGACTGTTGGGAATAATGTTCCAGAACCTTTTCTGAGGCCTCAGTTGAACAGAAGCTTCTCTTTCTCTCCTGAGGCTCCAGAGTCAGAAGGAGGCCAGGCTCCTTGGGCCAAAAGGAAGGAAGTGTGTCTCTTTCTGTGTCTTTTGTGTTTCTCATACAGTTGTGCTCCTTCTGGGGAACATGGGTTTTAAAATGGATTAGAAATGAGGAGGATAGTTTTAATACAAGCCTTATTATTATTATTATTATTCACAAACATCAGGCTTTGGCTCCTATCCCTTTTTTAAAAATAATTGTTTCAATAACTGTCCAATAATTTAATGGTATTTTATTTTGAATGGGAGTGTTAGGAAGGGTTTGGGACATAATGAAAGATGTTATTGTATTGTATGGATATTTTTATTGTAAGCTGCTAAAAGGTGGCCATTCTTGTGTAGTAATTATCTTGTGATTAACTCCCACAACAGCCTTGTAAGGTAGGCTTCATAGGCTCCTAGGGCTGGAAGGGAGCCGCAAGGTCCATCCATTCAGCCCCATTCTGCCCTCCAAGTCCTCCGAAGAGATAGCCATCCAGCCAGAGACTCCTCCAATGCTCTTTGAGGCAGCATATCCCATAGATTTGCCAAGAGGTCATGGGGCCCACAGTCCCATGGGAACCGGTCCTTACCCCCCCACTTTGGGAAAGGAGACCCCCTCAGCCCTTGGACTATTTACTACCAGGAGTTACTATGGCCCAAATTCAGACCCACATTCAGTCTCTGACAGCATTGTCTTCCCAGAAGGTGGAAGTGAGATTTCCAGGCCCCAAACACACAGTGCACCAGTCAGGCTTTTGTGTGGGGACTGTATGTGTATGTATTGTTTATTAGAGCTTAGTAAGATATTGGTCTCACTGAGTTTATAAAATGAATTTACACACGTCTTCACGTCTCAAAAATGAGCATAATCCAAGATGTAATCTTTAATTTTAAACCTATATATTTATAGATATTTGTTATATCAAGTGCAACACATTCAGAAGTGTGCATCTTTTTCAAAAAATATACAAGGAAATGTGAAGAAATTGTGATTTTCACAATAGATCCATTTAGAAACAATGCATATAAATGTACATGCATAAATTCGTGTGTGCTTTCAGGAAACAAAGAGAGGAGATGCACACCTCATGCTCCTTCTATGACTGACACATAAACACAGCAGTTACACTCAGATAAATGGTCTCATTGTAAAAATGAAATAATGATTTTCACCCATGTCTCCATCCAGAGAGGGGAAGTATGAGGGGAGGCAGTGGATGAGATCCATAAAGTAATGCAGGTCTTATCCGGTCCGGTAACTTGAACATCTCTACATGGGACATAAAACAGGTCCTTCTCCTCCTCCTCTGCATGGAAGGGAAATCTAATTCTCATCTGTGATGCTGACACAGCATGGAAGAATTAGCATTCCAGCATTTAAAATTCTGAGGACGCCTGAATCCTGTGGGTTAATTTAAGAGAGTAGATCCACTGAACCCATAAGTGACTGGTGTGTCAATCTATAGGTAAATCCAACTGATTCAGTGATTCTCCTCTGATTAGGACTAAGCAAAGGATAGGATACGGGCTAGGATTTAGTCCTGCATGTGGCTAAAACAAGAAATTCCCAAGCCAAGACGGACAGGCAACAGTGTGGAAAATGGGCAGAGACACTCTGAGAATTGTGACTGCATGCAGAAGGCTGCCATCAAAAATTGGGTGCTCCCTTCCAATCAGCTCAATCCTCTTGTGACTCCCGATCCTGAGAAGAAGGCTGGATCCCATGGAAGGGGAGCAACCTGAGAAGAGAG
>NW_024810607.1:0-2897 GCF_019175285.1 Sceloporus undulatus | reverse complement strand
TGGAGTTAAACCAGATTATCTCCCCAGTGTGGATGCAACCTAAGAGACGGCAACTGCTACAATGGGAAGGAAAGATGTAGATGAAATAGATGTCAATGTGGCTGAAATGAATGGGGGCTCTGACATGGAGGACCCTTTGAATTTGGCTGCCAGGGATGGGAAACTAGAAGGGAGGAAGAAAGGGGAAGCTGTCATTCCCGTGAAAGTGGAGCCAGGCTCCCTTCTTCGCCCCGGAAGTGCAAAGGTTCAGGATGCCTTCAGGGCCCCACTGGGCATGCGCAAGGTCCCAATTCGAATAGTTGAATCCCTATGGCATGCACTGGTGTGGAAATACAATTTGCACTCACTCCACTTTGCCTGAATCCACATCACCTGACTTCCTTGGATTCGATTCCCCCTCAATTCGGAAGGGCAACGGATGGGCCACCAGATATGATAAAACAGTCACGTTATAATGTCAATCTGCATCATTCAACCCGCACTCGCAACTGATCTTAGCGCCAATAACCTCAGTGTGATAAACGCCACAGTCTTACAAAGGTATTTGCAGATACCCCTCCAGAGAATAGGACCCAGAACAATGGATGCAAACTACAGGAAAAGAGGCTCCACCTAAACATTAGGAGGAACTTCTTGACAGTAAGAGCTCATATATATATATATATCTCCACGAGACAGGTGTGTCAGAGGAGAAATGATTAGGGTTTTGGGGAGCTGTGATCCAAAATACATGGCAGAAATAATCCAATTTGAGGCTCTATCCACACTGGAAAAAGAGTCCAGTTTGACACCACTTTAACTGCCATGCCAGCATTTATATATGCTACCGTACTGATGGTAGCCTGTTTAACTTAAGCCACTTCAGGGCCCGCACTAAGACTCTAAACTAGTCTGTGAGCTGCTTTTTGCTGATGATGCTGCCTTCGTTGCCCATAAGGAAGCAGCTCTGCAGCGCCTCACATCTTGTTTTGCAACAGCTTCAGAGCTCTTTGGGCTGGAAGTCAGTCTGAAGAAAATGGAGGTTCTCTACCAGCCAACACCTCAGGAAGAACACTACCATCCCCACATCACTGTAGGCACATCTGTGCTTAAGTCCGTCCAGCAGTTCACCTCCCTGGGAAGCATCATCTCAGACGCCAAGACTAATAAAGAGATTGATCACAGACTGGTAAAGGCATATAGTGCTCAAGGACAGCAACATTTGTCACATGTCCAGTGTATGTTTAGAATTGTGTGTAAACAGCGCTGATGAAAGGCTTCACAAAAGAGTCTGGAGTAACAAACACTTGAGGCGAAGCACAAAAATCAGTGTGTATAGAGCCATTGTACTGTCTATTCTCCTCTATGGGTCTGAAACATGGCTCACCTATCGCCAACACCTACGACTTTCATCAGCGTTGTTTACGCACAATTCTAAACATACACTGGACTGACTATGTGACAAATGTTGCTGTCCTTGAGCAAGCAGGGATCACCAGCATTGAGGCCATGCTCTTGAGGACGCAGCTGCGTTGGGCAGGACACGTTTCCAGGATGAAGGACCATCGCCTCCCCAAAATAGTATTCTATGGTGAAGAGCATAAGAGGAGCGCCCCAAAGAAGAGATACAAGGACTCCCTGAAACAACATCTCAGGCTTGGCCAGATAGATCACCAACAATGGTCCTCCCTGGCCTTGCATCGGGATACATGGAGACGCACTATCCATGACGCTGCAGCCTTCTTTGAAAACTCACGCCGAACGAGCCTCGAAGGGAAACGACAATGCAGAAAGAACTGCAACCTGGAAACATCACCCAAGAAGACTTTCTGCTGTGCTTTCTGCAACCGGACCTGTTTATCCCGAATTGGCCTTTTCAGTCACCAACGCGCTGCTTCTACAAAGCGCAGGATGAGTCCTTCCTGAATCTTCATTCGCAAAGCAAAGCCAGAGAGGGAACTGCCATGCCTCAATGCTGTGGATTTCTAGGAAGTGTAGTTTGTTGTGGCACCAGAGCTAAAGAACCAAGACGACTCATGATTACACTGTTACTGTGTGTGTGTGTGTGTGTGTGTGTGTGTGTGTGTAATCTACCTATCTATATACAATTTTAATCAATCTCCATGAAGTTGCCTTACTTCTCCTGCGCAGAGCCTCCCTGCCTCCAGGTGGCGCTGCTTCCCTCCTTCTTCCTCCCAGACTCAAGGCTGAGGCCCCGCCCCCTTCCAGAGACAGAGACCAATGGAAGGCGGGGAGAGGTCAGAAAGTGCTGGGAGGGACAGGGGGTGGGACCATGCTAACTTTGAACCAATGAGGAGAGAGTAGAAAATGTCATTTCTTTAGTCGGTCTTGTAATTCCAGTGCCATGGGCTGCAGTTAGAGATGTTTCCTTCCCTGGAGGCTGAAACTCCGCCTCCCTCCCAGGGGCTATGGGACTCAGAAGGGGAGAGAGCTGAAGCTCAGAGGATGAGTGGGCGTGGTCGAATGTGGGGCCATGCAAATATTTGACCAATAAGATTGGAAGAGAGCCCTGAAATCTCCCCTATTGGCGATGTGTCCCCCTGGAGGCGAGGCTGTGAGGGCAGGGAGGGTTTGGGTTGGGGGCCATGGAGAGGGCTGTGGGTGAAGAGGGCTTCTGGGGCCGGAGGGGGAGCAGAGGTCAAGGAAGAGGAGGGAGGGCTGGGGCCAGGCCAAGGTCTCACTCTGTCCTGGAAGGACGTCCCAAGGAGAGGGGCCTCTGGGCAGCAGGCGAGATAAGCATGCATTTAAAGGCTGCTCGTGGCTGCTGGCAGAGGCAATGCTCAGGGCAAGTGTTTAGAAGGTTTTGTTTGCACCAGCTTTTCATCTTGAAGCGTTTTATTTTTTCTTAGCCTTTTTGTATCTTGTTGCAAGAAAGAAGGCAGCAGAGCAATGGCCCC
>NW_024810606.1:2750-2897 GCF_019175285.1 Sceloporus undulatus | reverse complement strand
TGGAGGAGGACTCTCTAGGAATCCGAGCCTATGTTCTCTCTTCCCCTCGGAGGAGGCCTCTCTAGTCCGAGCCTATGTTCTCTCTTCCCCTTGGAGGAGGACTCTCTAGGAATCCGAGCCTATGTTCTCTCTTCCCCTCGGAGGAGG
>NW_024810606.1:0-2740 GCF_019175285.1 Sceloporus undulatus | reverse complement strand
ACTCTCTAGTCCGAGCCTATGTTCTCTCTTCCCCTTGGAGGACTCTCTAGGAATCCGAGCTCTATTCCCCTCGAAGGAGGACTCTCTAGGACTCTGAGTCGTTCTGCTCCCTTGTATCCTGGTTGGCGGGGAAGAGGAGGTACAGTATAGTGTTTTGGGGGGAGGAAGAGAGAGGGGCGCCCTGACTGAGTGTGTGGGGGACTGGTGGGAAAGAAGGGGTCGGGGGCACCCTTGAGGGGAGAGAGGATCCCCCCCCAAATCATGCACTGTGTGTCTGTCCCTTTCACCCCCATCCACCTGGCTCTCCCTCCGCCACCAAGGACTCAGAGGGCAGAGGGAGGCCCTGGCAGTGGCCGAGGGGCGTCTGCACTGCATAAATCCCACTTGGAATAATACTGGGCCCAGGATGTTGACAAACTGGAGCATGGCCAAAGGAAGGTGACTAAAATGGCGAAGCATCTGGGAACCTAATAGTAATAATAATAATAATAATAATAATAATAATAATAATAATAATAATAGGATTTATTTATATGCCACCCAATCACTGGGAATCTGGGGGGCTTACAGCAGAGGGGATAATAGATGGTTCCCTGCCCTCAGGCTTACAATCTAAAAGACAAGACACAAAAGGAGAAGGGAATGGTGGAGGGGGGGATCAGGTCCAGCATTCTTCTCTCCCTCTGAGGCCTGGACCAAGGCAGAGGGACTGGAGGGGGGCTCTTTTTCTTAATCAAGGCTGGGCCCCATGGCGTTGGGCCTATCTTTTCATTCCTTCCCAGGCCAGAAGATGACAGTATGAGGAGAGACTTAAGGAGCTGGGGATATTTAGCCTGGAGAAGAGAAGGTTAAGAGGTGATATGATAGCCCTGTTTAAATACTTGAAGGGATGTCATATTGAGGAGGGAAGAAGCTTGCTTTCTACTGCTCCAGAGACTAGGACCCAGAACAATGGATGCAAGCTCCAGGAAAAGAGATTCCACCTCAACATTAGGAGGAACACACTCCTTCCCTGGAGGCTTTAAACAGAGGCTGGATGGCCATCTGTTGGGGATGCTTTGATTGAGAGTTCCTGCATGGCAGAAGGGGGTTGGACTGGATGGGCCTTGCAGTCTCTTCCAACTGTACAATTCCATGAAATAAGGCAGTTTGACACCACTTTTAACTGTCCCCAGGGCCCCATCCTAGGGAATCCTGGGATTTGTAGTTTTGGGAAGTAACAAACCTCCTGGGCAGAGGAGACAAAAGACCTGGCACAACTACCAATCCCAGGGTCCCATAAGATGGAGGTGCAGTACTTAAAGCAGGTCAGACTGAGAAGGGGAAAGAGGTTCCTGGAGCAGAAAAGAGACTATTTTCCATCAGGGGAAATGTTGTATATTCTGTGTGTGTGTGTGTGTGTGTGTGTTTGTGGGAGTAACAAAACTGAGAGGGCTAATCTTTGCCTCCAGGAGCCCCAGTTTGGAGGCAGAAGATAGAAGGCAGGGAGCAGCCCTCTCTCTCTGCTGCTGCTGCTGCTCAGAGGCTACATGGAGGAGGAGGAGGAGGTTTAATGGAATATTAATATAGAAATAATGTAGGAACAGCAAAAGAAGAGCCAGCTCCCCCTACCTGGTTTCTGTTTCCCTCCTATGGGAAGCCCCCCATCCCCAAAGATGGAAAGGTAATACCCCCCTCAGTCACACACTCTCCAGCTGTCATGATATGATCAAGGCAGTCCTGATGAATTCTCTGTTGTCCCACTTTTTCAATTTGCTTTTAAAAGGACCCAGTTTCTCTCTTCCTCTCACTTTCCCCCTTTGCACTCAGTCTGCTTCTATTGCTCTAGACTGAGTCCAAAATGCCAAAGTAGTTCTCACACAGTTAACCCAGAAGACAGAGAGCCGGATCCTTTCAGGCTCAAGCAAAAGCAAATGGCTGCAGCTTCTCCTTTGTGTCTTCTTCCTCACTGATAGCTTTAACCGTCTTGGTTGGTTACTATGTCCAGGGTTTGACTTGTGACGTACTGGAAGATTTGGCAGAGACACCTGACAGTATTTGTACACTCTACTGTCCATCCTCCTCAGTAGTTGATTTCAGCTAAGAGGCCAGAGAGTGCGGGTAATACAGGGTTTGTATTGTGCAGATGAGAGACTGACAATATCTGCCTGCAAGCACAATCAGTGATAATTGAGTCCCTACCCATTTTTGTGAGATTAAATCCCAAAGAATGCTCTTAGTCATTCTGGCGCCACAAGGAGCTTTGGAGGTTTTGGCACTATGGCCTAATTCACTTTCCCTTTTATTTAAAGATTCATTTATGTCGCACCTTTTCCCCAATAAGAAGACACAAGACAAGTTACAGCTTATTAAAATCAGTGCAGATTAAAAACTATGCACACATAGAAATAGAAAAAGTATAAATGTTAAAATTATTTTTAAAATATTTCAGTAATCATTAAATGACTACATTCAAAGCAACACAGTACACCATTGAAAGTTCATCACAATTTCTAAACGCCCGAAGGAATAAGAATATTTTTATCTGTCAATGGAAAAACAGCAATAAGGTGCCAGGCCCAGGTTCCCTGATTCCCTCATTCCTCCCGTGGCCCCATCTTAGTGATGGTCGAGGATCAACAGAGGGATAACAGGGTTTTTAGTTTTAATTGCTGTTTTTATGCTTGATACAGTGGTGCCTCGGGTTACGAAAGTAATTCGTTCCGCGGCCGCTTTCGTAACCCGAAAAGCCTTCGTATAC
>NW_024810605.1:0-2897 GCF_019175285.1 Sceloporus undulatus | reverse complement strand
ATAAAGGAAGCCTGTGTGAAGTGGTTGCAAAATTTTGGATACTCTATTTCCATTGACACCTGGCATAAAACATGGGGACAAGACCTAAAATTGACTGATAGTAGCATGGACGTTAAAGAGAACTTTTACAAAACGCTTTATCGTTGGCATTATTCACCTCATAAAATTGCAAAGATGCAAGGCAGTTACATCAGTAATTGCTGGAGATGTCAAAGTAAGCAGGTGGACATGTCCATCGGTTAATAAATTCTGGAAAGAAGTCCATGATTTAACACAAAAAGATTTTACAAATTAAGATTAAATTTAAACCAGAGAGTTATCTTTTGAATATCATTGTAGAAAAACAAGAACGTAGATACTTGAAATTTCTATTCTATGCTTATACGGCAGCGAGATTATGTTATGCCCTGAAACGGAAAGATAAGGATATCCCTACAATGCTGGAATGGCTGGAAAAATGGCTAAGTATGGCTCAGCTAGATAAACTAACTTTGTGAAGAAGTGATAGATGGTCTCAAGATTGGGAAAATGACTGGGAAAAACTGTATGAGTTTGTAGGTAAATATAAGTAAGTTAGTGGATACGGACTATGGTTATTGATGATAAAACTTTTGTGTAAAGATTATATATGGGACACGTTATCAGGATTGTAATCTATATCGTTCCAGTATACTAAGTCTATATCTCCGGTTGGAAGGGAAATGTTTATGGAGAACAGAGTCGTGGATCACACAGATCGACAAAGACAATGTTAAAAGAGGGTTATCTTTTTTTCAGCATTGCTTGATAAGAAATTAATGCTCAAGGAAACGTTGTATATAGCAGAGGGGGTGGGGATAGGGTGAGTTTATTTATGGGGAGGGGGAAAAAGGATTAAGTTCAAGACGCTGGAAATCTTTCTACAAATATATTTCGGAGGTTATGAATTTTTGTTAAGTCTTGAGCAAATAAATAAATCAAGGGAAAAAAATTTAAATCATTAATTAAGTTTTTAAGGTGATCTACCAGCTCCATCTGGAAGGTCTTATAATGTGTTGAGGTGAAGCCAACCCGATTTACTTCTCTGCCGTGGAGATTGGCTGATTTAATAGGCCTGATCCTGTCAAAACTCAAACAAGACAAGGGAAAAGAATGACAGTCAAACGCCAGCCTTGAAAATCTTTAGACTAAGCAATTAACATTTTCATTTAAACCACCTGGGAATTCAGAGTTCAAACGATGGATCCACTTGAGCTCCTGTCTAGTATTCGTCATTCTTAGGTAACCAATCTATGCACCAGAACTTAAAGGAATCAAAACAAGGTTGTTTCTCTATAAAACGTTTCACCAAAGGGACTAGTTCCAATCTTCGGGTTTTGATACAGCTCCGATGTTCTAACCTCCCTGCTGGTCATCCCTATATAGATCAATTTGCAAGGGCATTCCATCATATCTATGACATTTTTGCTTGCGCACGTGGTAAATTTAGACAAGTCATATCTTTTACCATCAGCAGCATTGAGAAAGAATTTTTTATTGCTGCTCTGTCTGCAGACTGAGCAATGTCCTTTTGCCGTCACATTCATTTGTCCGGCAGGACTTGCATTGTCTGCCCTCACCAATATATTCTTGATCTTCTGGGTGCGCCTATGTTCTTATAACCGGGGATAGTCTCCAGCAAATGCCAGTGTTTCACAATACTTTCCTTAACCCTCTGAGAACGATTGTTGAAAGTGAGTGGAAGGACCACTCTGTCTAATGTTCTACTCCGGTCCAATACCCAAAACCTCAATTTCCAAGGTGGATAGCGTGGATTTAGATATATTAACTATCTGTGTTTGGAGAGGTATCTGCCCTTGTGCATTTTCCTTCTCTCCTCCCACCTGCCCCTGGATTTCCAGCTCTTGGGTTGTATTCATGAGGGATTATTCACTTTGTTGTTCTGAAGATTTGGACAAATTGTGCCCGTCCAAATATTCTTCTTTCTCTTGAAAGTCTATGCGTTTCTTCTTGTATAGATTTGAAGAAAATGTGTGTAGGGTTTGTTTAATTTGTTTTTGGGAGGTGTAAATGTTATCACCTTCTTTCATCTTCATTACTATATATCTCTCTTTTTCTTTCCTTAATTTATATGCTAATATTTTACCCAATTTAAACCTATTTAGCAAAGATTTTTTTTCTGCATTTCATCCACAAAAATTATATGCAATTGTTTCTGAAGGCAATCTAGCTCTTCTTTTATCATTTTTGAGTTGCTCCTCTTTATCTTTGATTTCATCCATCAATTTGTTTATTAATTCTTTCCTCCTTCTTCTAACTTCTGGCGCTTTCATTTAGAAAACCCTCTCATAAAGGCTTTACATATTATGTCCCATATTACTCTTTTATCTAGATCACCTTTGAAGAAAAGGTTTATTTGTTCCTTTGCCTCTTTCAATATCTTTTCATTTTTCAGTCAGTTGGAATCTATCCTCCATTGAAATTCCTTTTTCCCTGATAGTAAAGTCATAGTGAGGGGCTTAGGATCAGACCAAATTTTGGCTAGAGAGTCTATCTTAGCATGTGTCTAATCTTATTTTGTTGTCGTCGTTTCCCTTAATATTGTTGGTTGATTGTGACAACAAGAATATTGGTTGATCGTGACATCAGCCAAAACATATTGGCTTCGCTGTATTTGCTGGAAAAAAGAAATGATGGGGGGGGGGATGAATTTCATCTTCAAGTTGATATTTTAATGGCAATTTATAAAACTTTACACACACCCCACCTGTTTTAATACAAGCCCCCTTCACTCATCAAAAGGCTTTGAGGCACTCCATGTGCAAATGCTATGTTGTGGTCACCCCACGCATCCTTGAACACTGTGGGTTTTCACTTAGGAGACTGACTTTGGGAAGCCACATGCTCCCAGCCCAACA
>NW_024810604.1:0-2897 GCF_019175285.1 Sceloporus undulatus | reverse complement strand
AATTGGGAGAGTATGTTCTCCGCTTGCTTTCATGAACTGGCCCAGCAATGACACAGATGAAATTAATAGTCAAGAAGCTCGACTCACCAAAGAGGTCTTGTGTCTCTGCATCCTCTTTCTGTTGGAGCCCAACTCCATCCGCTTGGCCTCTGTGTTGGCCATCAGGTGGGCAGGGGTCCTGGTGGTCTTGCACTTGGGTCACTTCCAGCAAAAAGTGTCCCAAAGCTGTGTCCAAGGGGGCTGAGATGAAGTTCCTGAGAAAAGAGACCAGAGATTCAATAAAGGACACAAATTGGATCTCCTATAAAGAATCAATGCGAATAGATAGAACTGGTTATAGAGTAAAGACATGAGAAGATCCTAATGATCAGGCTTATGATCTTTCATGATTCTTTTACAAACAATTAAGAAAACTCTTCCTAATGGATAAAAACAATACAGATTGGCAAATCAGACTCTGATCTGGAACAGGAAATAATGTTGACTTAAGACAGTGCTTCTCAATTATTTTCTGTCATGCCCCCCCTAGGAAGAAGAAAACATTTCGTGCCCCCCGCGCAACTGTAAATAGTATCATTTGTCTATAAAATTGTTATAAGTACACCTCTGCATAACACTGTATCCTGAGCCTCGCGCCCCCCTTTACGGAGCCTCGCGCCCCCCCTGGAGGGCCCACCCCACTATTTGAGAAGCACTGACTTAAGAGAACAACATCCTGTTGGTGAGATACTCAGGTGACACATGCCTCCTTTGGGCCAATGCAGAGGTGGGTATCCCCTTCCCCCTCTGTTCCAAACAAAGCCCCCTGGACCTAGCATAGATTCACTGCAGATCCCCTACACAACAGATACTCCATGCCTTCTTAGAGTGGTGGGGGATTAGGGGATGGGGATTGGAGAGGGCCCTGGTTATGTCCCCGTAGATAGATGTGAAATGACTGCATCATAAATAAATAAATAAATAAATAAATAAATCATGTGCTGAAACCTCCAGAGGTCCTTAGTGCTTTTCTCCATCATCAGCCCCTTTCCCAAGAAGGCTGCGTCCACACTGCAGAAATAAGATACTTTGACACCACTTTAACTGCTCAGTGCTATGGAATCCTGGGCTTTTACCTTTGGGACATTAGCCTTCTCTGCCAGAGAGCTCTGGTGCCACAACGAACTACAAATCCCAGGATTCTACAGGATAGAGCCAGGAGAGTTGACACACTTTAGAACTGGATTATTTATGCAGTGCAGATACAGCCTGAGTTGATTGTAAAAGGGCAGAAGCACCAAAGTCTTGTTTTTAGCTTCCTAATAATGGGTTTCCTTTAAAAGAAAGAAGCAGTTTCCTTATTTGTCTAATACTTATTTTTGTTGTTCTTGTTTGTTTCTATGTTTATTTGGTCATAATATGAGAAGGTCTGGTCTGCCTCCTTCCTTCTTCCCTGAAAATATCTTAATAAGGAAACTGGGGAGACTTTTAAAACCTCCCAAAGGAGCTCCTTTTGGCCTTTCTTGGGGGACTAGCCTCCTCTTAGAAGCCAAAGCCCAATGTCTGTGAAGAACAATAATAATAAGGCTTGTATTAAAACTATCCTCCCCATTTCTGATCCCTTTTGAAACCCATGTTCCCCAGAAGGAGCAGAGCTGTGTAATAAGAAAACCCTCTCAGAAAAGAGGCACAAAAGACACACAAAGAGACACACTTCCTTCCTTTTGGCCCAAGGAGCCAGGCCTCCTTCTGACTCTGGAGCCTCAGGAGAGAAAGAGTAGCCTCTGTTCAACTGAGGCCTCAGAGAAGGTTCTGGAACATTGTTCCCAACAGTCACAAGCAGCACAAAATGGCCTCCGGAACACAAAATGGCCACCTCCACCTCAGCACTTGGCAGTTGGAGGCCTCAGCACAGCAGTGAAGCCTACCTCTTCCAGGCCTTGTCCCTCTCCTCTCCTCTCCTCTCCTCTCCTCTCCTCTCCTCTCCTTCCCTCCTTGTATTTGTCTCTCTCCTTCCTCCTTGTCTCTCTCTGTCCCTTTCTCACTCTCTGCTCCTCACTCTCTCTTCCGTGTGCAGAGCTAAATAGAGGCAGAATCTCCTCCCCTTCTTCATTCTGGCCAATGGGGGCAGAGGAGCTGGAAGGCCCCGCCCCCTGCACCGCCCTCACAGGCTCCTCCTGCAGTTAATATGGAAGAAGGCAGGAGGTACTGAGGGACCCTGGAGCCCCAGCCACAGGGACACTGGCCAAAGGAGCACATTCCCAAACCCTAAGACCCATGAAATGGCAGCCCTATGCAGGGCAGGACCCTCCTCTCTCTGGCCCTGTGGATGCTGGGAGATCCAGTCCAGGGAATGCACTGTAAATCCCATTGGCAAGAGAAAAGGCTACTACTACTCTCTGATGTCTCACTAGGTGTCAGAACCTGTTATTAAGATCAGTTATAAGGTTATATCTTTTCAGTTCATGTACATTCACTTGATTTTAAAACCTCCCAAAGGAGCTACTTTTGGCGTAGTTTGGGGGACAGTCGTCGTCTTAGTGGCCCTCCTATTAGAGACCCCTCCTCTTTTGACCCAAATCCTTTATGAGGCCAAAACCCCTTTGTTAGGAAGCGAACACCGAATATCTCAGGAAGGCTCTATATCTGTGAGGTTTAGAATCCTCTGATCAATGGTCCACAAACAAACCTATACCAAAAGTAGGAAGTCTATTGTAAGAGCATTGCAGTAGTGATCTGTAACCCTTTTTTGTCGAGTCTGAGGCTTCAGAGAAAAATGTACACTTTTAAAATTATTATTATGATTTATGTTTATTTATAAAGCGCTGTAAATTTACACAGCGTTGTACATACAAAAACGCCCCCTCCTTTTCCCCCCCTGCTAGTTCCCCACCCCAGACACACTTAGCCAGGTCCCC
>NW_024810603.1:0-2897 GCF_019175285.1 Sceloporus undulatus | reverse complement strand
AGGCAACCTTTTTGAGCCGGGGGCCGGGTTGCTGTCCCTCAGACAACTGGGGGGCTGAAGCCAAAAAATAAATAATTTTAAAATTTTAAAATAAATAAATAAATAAATAAACCGGGACAAATGTAGGACAAAATTTTCTAATGGTGGACACTTTTTTTAAAAAAAGTGGAGGACACGCAAAAAAACTTGCTGATTTTTTTTTAAATGTTAATATAAATGCATGTTTCTGAGGCATCTATAGACAATTGCCCCCCTTGCCCCTGCGCATGAGAGGCCAAAGGCCCCGGCGGCAATCGGCGGCAGGACCGGGCTGGGGCCGGTCCCAAGGCCTCGCTGGGCCGCATCCGGCCCGCGGGCCGCAAGTTGCCTACCCCTGGTCTATGGTATCGAAGGCCGCTGAGAGGTCCAAGAGCACCAACAAGGTCACACTTCCTCTGTTGATGCTCAGATGAACATCATTGGCTAAGGCGACCATGGCAGTCTCAACTCCGTATCCCACACTGAATCGGGTTTGAAATGGATCCAGAAAATCAGTTTCTTCCAAGACATCTTTTGGTTGATTAGCAACTGCCCTCTCGATCACCTTGCTCAAAAATGGCAAGAACAATACTGGCCTATAATTAATTCTGTCCAGGGGGTCCAGGGAGGGCTTTTTTAGGAGTGGGCTAACCACTGCTTCCTTATGACAAGGATCACAAACTCCTTTCTGAGTTTGTAGTCATCTGTTCTGCAAAGAACATTCTTGCAAACAAGCTAGTGAAATGTGAGCTAGACAAAGTAACTGTTACATGGATTAGTAATTGGTTGACTGGCCAAATCCAAAGGGTGCTCAACAATGGCTCCTTTTCATCCTGGAGAGAAGTGACCAGTGGGGTCCCACAGGGCTCTGTCCTGGGCCCAGTGTTATTCAACATCTTTATCAATGACCTGGATGACAGAATTGGGAGCATACTTATCAAATTTGCAGATGATACCAAACTAGGATGAGTAACTAATATCCCTGAGGACAGGGTCAAAATTCAAAATGACCTGAATAGATCAGAAAGCTGGGCCAAAACTAACAAAATGAAATTCAACACAGAGAAATAGAACGTACTGCACTTATGGCAGAAAAATAAAAAGCACAGATATAGGACAGGGGACATCTGGCTGAATGAAACTACAGTGGTACCTCGGGATACGAAATACCCAGGTTACGAAATTTTCAGGATACGAAAAAATCCCATAGGGAATTATTGTTCCGGGTTACGAATGTTTTTTCGGGTTACGAAAAAACTTTTGGTGCTTTTCGGCGCTATTTTACATGGAATCGCGGCTTTTCCCCATTAGCGCCTATGGCATTTCAGCTTACGAAGGCTTTTCGGGTTACGAAAGCGGCCGCGGAACGAATTACTTTCGTAACCCGAGGCACCACTGTACATTTGAAAGGGATCTAGGAGCCCAAGTAGACCACAAGTTGAACATGAGTGAACAGTGCAATGCGGCAGCTAAAAAAGGCCAATGCAATTTTAGGCTGCATCAATAAAAGTATAGTGTCTAGATCAAGAGAAGTCATAGTGCCACTGTATTTTGCTCTGGTCCCCACTTGGAATATTGTGTCCAGTGCTGAATTCAATTCAATCCAGTTCAATTAGAATTCAAAAAGGACATTGACAAACTGGAGAGTGTCCAAAGGAGGGCAACTAAAATGGTGAAGGGTCTGGAAACCATGCTTCTTTAGCCTGGAGAAAAGAAGGTTAAGAGGTGACATGATAGCCCTGTTTAAATACTTGAAGGGGTGCCATACTGAGGAGGGAGCTGATTTGTTTTCACTTGGCCCAGAGACTAGGACCCAGAACAATGGATGCATGCTGCAGGAAAAGAGATTCCACCTCAACATTAAGTGGAACTTCCTGACAGTAAGGGCTGTCCTGTCAGCGCAACTGCTGGGGTCCAACAACCCTTGTCAGCAACTCCCACGAGTCCTGGGGTTAAATCAGACTCTTGTAGCAGAGCTGGCAAATTTCCAGAAGGAGAAGCATGGCTCCAAAGTCCAATTGGGATGACAGAAACTGGATGTCTTCCAGGAACTGCAGCAATGCAGGAACCTCCGGGGACACACAGCAAACCGATGCTATAGCTTCTTCTGATAAACCACCAGAGAAACTAAGTCTCCCAAAGTGCTCTTTATTCACAGTGCTATTATACAAATACAGATCTCTAAAACTCCAAACCACACCAATCCAACTCCTTCTACAAACCCACACCACACCCTTACAACCCCTGGGCTTATATAGTCTCCAGACCATGTGGTCTCTCAAACCCAGTGAGTTCAGGTGTGTAACCATGTCATGTGTCTCCTGTGCAATTTAGACTCATGGTTTCATCATCCATGGCTACCTGCTCTTGGGCATTGAAGTGTCCTTGAGCCAATGAGCTTCAGCTGTGCTGATCAACCTTGCCACTCTGCTGAATGCTCATGGCCAAACACACACACATCAAGCATTTCCCTGTGTGCTGTGTTTTAACCCTTCAAATCACTGACATGTCCGACAGTGGAACACATTCCCTCAATGGAGTGTAGTGGAGTCTCCTTCCTTGGAGGTCTTCAACCAGAGGCTAGATGGCCATCTGTTGGGGATGATTTGATTTGGATTTCCTGCATGGCAGAATGGGCTTGGACTAGATGGCCCTTGCGGTCTCTTCCAACTCTTTTATTCTATGATTCTATGAATCTAAGGCAAAACAATAAGTCTAGTTTACCAATACTTTTTGGAAAGCTCTGCCTTTGATGTTAAGGAAGTTAGAGTTGAGTGGAACAAAAAGTTCAGTTCCCCTGTTCAATATAATCTATGGAAATGAGCACCACTTTCAGCATCTGAAACTTCTTTGGACCTGACAAACATGTTTTTCCCCTC
>NW_024810602.1:0-2897 GCF_019175285.1 Sceloporus undulatus | reverse complement strand
CTCTCTCTGTCTGTCTCTCTCCCCCTCCCTCTCTTCCTCCTCCCTCCTCCCTCCCCCCTCCATTAAAGCCACGGAGAGGGAAAAGAGGAACTTTTGTTTTGTCTTTCCTCTGTTCCCTCGCTGTGGTTTTAATGGAGGGGAGGGGGGAGGAAGGAGCTTGAATGCCCCCAGGGCCTGATAGGGGGGTTCCGACCCCCCAAACCCCCCCTGGCTACGTCCTTGTCCACGGCAACCTACATAGCTCAAAATTCATGCTAAAATGAATCAGACAAAACGAACCAACAAACAATAAATTAAAAATCTTATAGAGATATATAGAATTCCATAGAAAAAAGCCAATAAAGAAAGAGAGGAACAGGAACAGCTGCTATAAAGGCATATATACTAAGAGGTTAACCTCATTCAGGCTAAGTGTATGAAGAGAGCGAGTGTATTAGCTCCAAGCCTGACTTGCATGTTTTCATTGTCTATTACATATAGAGAGCAACTTTCTAAAAGGATATCCTCTTACATTTGTGTGTCTTTGTTAACATGTATTGAAATGTTGATAATACCCTTTCTCTTTTCAGATGCTTCTGCAGTAGGAATAAATCATACTTGACATTTAGCAATATCTTTATAATATAGCGTGGATATTATAAATTTACCCGGCATGTTCTTTGGATAAAGACTTTCCCCATAAGCCTCAGAAAATCTATTTTAGGAGCGAGGATCTCCAGAGAGGAGAAGGAGAGCAGTTTTTGGGCAGCCATTTTGAAAGAGTGAGTGTTTCTATTTTTTTAAGAACTCTTGAGAGAGTGCGCTTTTTGCTGCCGGAGTGCAGCTTCTGTAAGTCACATCTGTGAGTCACTAGCGGGTGAAGCTAGGAGTCTAACTCTATATAACTGCTCCCAGAGCCCTTCCAGGTTAGTCCTTGCCAGACAGGAGAAGGAAAGCAGTTTCTGGGCAACCATTTTGATATTTTTTTTTTTTTTTGTTTCAAGGAAAAATACAGCAGAGGCAGCAATTTTATCTTTAGAGGTTCTCCTTTAAATTTTTCCCTGTTTTAAAAAAAGGACTTTTGGGGGTTTCTTACTCAGAGTCAGGAATTTGCCTTCAGAACAAGCTAGCATCCAGGACATCTGTATAAAGTAATATTCCCAGTAGATTGAGCTCACTGGCAGAGATTGGTGGCCAGGTCATCAGGGGCCTTTCATGGACACTGAGGGAACTGCCACAGTCACCTGCAACACTTGTGGGATGTTTTCCTTCTTGCCTACAGATGTGGGGAACTTCACATGCACAAAGTGCAAGTTGATAGCCCTCTTGGAGGAGAAAGTCTGGCAGATGGAGTCTAGAGTAGCTACACTTCAGCATATTAGGGAGCAAGAGGTTTTCCTGAAGGGAACGAATGGTCTTGGATGAGGACCACACAGAGAAAGTTGCTGGGGAGGAGGAGTTCACTTCACATACACAGGAGGCAGACAGCTGGAGGAATGTCACACAGAGAAGTAGAAAACCAGGGATCGTTCTGGGAGCTTTCAGCTACAGAATTGATTTGAAGCTCTTTCCCTTATCAAGGAGGACAAGGAAGAGCAGCATGGACAGACTTCAGGGACAGAGCAGGGGAGCCTGGGAGATCCACCACAGGAAACAGTTGCTGCTAAGCCTTGGAGGAGGCATATGGTCATTGTAGGAGACTCCTTGCTGAGGGGTACAGAAGCAGTGATTTGTGGGTCTGACAAGATGTCTCAGAAGATGTGTTGTCTCCCTGGAGCAAAGATCTGTGATGTGACAGAGAGGCTGACAAGACTGATCAAGCCTACTGACCAATAGCCCTTCCTTTTGGTCAATGTGGGAACCAATGATACTGTGAGACACAGCCTTCAGAATATCAGAAGGGATTATGAGGCTCTGGCTAGGAAGCTGAAAGAAATGGATGTCATCTTGTCTCTTCTGCCAGTTGAAAGGAATTGTCTAGGAAGGGAGAAGAAAATAGCAGATATAAACAACTGATGGTCATCCAGCCTCTGTTTAAAAAAATGTTGTGTTGGTGCCATGTACAGATGCAAGAGCAGTGATGGACAGTGAAGAAACTGGATAAGAAGAAAATCAATTCATTTGAGATGTGATGCTGGAGAAGAATGATGAGGATTCCATGGACAGCCAAATGGACAAACAAATGGGTCCATGAAAAGTTCAAGCTTGAAATTTCCCTGGAAGTCAAGCTGATCAAGCAGATGGCAACAAACTAGGAGGAGAGGAGCTAATATCCCAAAGGACAGAATCAAAATTCAAAATGACCTGAGTAGACTAGAAATCTGGTCCAAAGCTAACAAAATGAAATTCAACATGGAGAATTGTAAGGTACTGCAATTAGGGTGGAAAAATGAAATGCCCAGATATAGGATGGGGGACAACTTGCTGAACAAGACTACATGTGAAAGGGATCCAAGAGTCCAAGTAGACCACAAGTTGAACATGAGTCAACAGTGTGATGTGGCAGCTGAAAGGGCCAATGCAATTTTAGGCTGCATCAATAGAAGTATAGTGTCTAAATCAAGGGAAGTAATATTGACACTCTATTCTGCTTTGGTCAGGCCCCACCTGGAATACTGTGTCCAGTTCTGGGCACCACAATTCCAAAAGGATGTTGAGAAACTGGAGTGTGTCCAAAGGAGGGCGACCAAAATGGTGAAGGGTCTGGAAACCATGCCCTATGAGGAACGTTTTAGGGAGCTCGGGATGTTTAGCCTGTAGAAGAGAAGTTTAAGATATGAAAGCCCTGTATAAATACTTGAAGGGATGTCATATTGAGGAAGGAGCAAACTTGTTTTCTGCTGCTCCAGAGACTAGGATGTTTATCACACTATGCTCTTAAAGAGGTACTATTCCAGTGTGACTCCTCTAGCAGCCTC
>NW_024810601.1:0-2898 GCF_019175285.1 Sceloporus undulatus | reverse complement strand
CCCTGTGGGACCCCATTGGTCACTTCTCTTCAGGATGAAGAGGAGCCATTGCTGAGCACTCTTTGGGTTCGGCCAGTCAACCAATTACAAATCCATGTAACAGTTATGTTGTCAAGCTCACATTTTACTAGCTTGTTTGCAACAATGTCATGGGGATCCCTGTCAAAGGCCTTACTGAAATGAAGATTTACTATATCCACAGTAGTCCCTTCATCTACCAAACTGGTAATTTTATCAAAGAACGAGATTAGATTTGTTTGGCATGACTTCTTTCTCTGAAACCCATGTTGACTTTTTGTGATTATGGAATTGCCTTCTAGATGTTCACAGACTCTCTGTTTAATGATCTGTTCTAGAATCTTTCCTGGTATTGATGTCAGACTAACTGGACAATAATTGTTGGGATCCTCTTTTTCCTCCTTTTTGAAGATGGGGACAACGTTTGCCCTCTTCCAGTCTGCTGGGACTTGTCCTGGACTTCAACACTGGAACATACTTCCTCAGAATGTGGTGGAGTCTCCTTCTTTGCAGGTTTTTAAACAAAGGCTGGATGGCCATCTTTGTGAGTTCCTGCATGGCAGTGGGTTGGACTGGATGGCCCTTGTGGTCTCTTCCAACTCTATGATTCTATTATTCAAAGTGGTGGGCCTACATGGATGGGTGCATCTGTCTATTTCTCTTTCTTATTAAGTTTTTTTAAAAAAAGTTTCCCCCTCTCTGAATAGAAAATATTTGTTCATTTTGGTAATTTCTTATGAAAAATGAAGTGGAATGAAATTCTCACCCATCCCTATCCTTGAGTAGGTGGGCTCACTTAGGGAAGTAAAAATAAAAGTTTTGCAATTGTGCAGAAAGACCTACAGATGACGTTTTGTGTGAAGGGACACAACACATGCAAAGGGGAATGGAAAAGTATCCTCCAACCACATCTGTCATGTGCCAATATAAACCCATGTTTATCTCCTAAATCTTTGTAGTGAAAATTTTTGTGAGCAGCCCTTTTAAGAAATATTGAAATGTAAGGAATTGTTGTAAGCATGAAATTAAATCATGCTTTAGGATGACTCCTATGAAAGGTGTTTCTATACGAATAATTGACTAAATGTTTTGGAAAAGTTACCATTTTATTCAATTAGTTTAAATGGATTTGGCAGGAAATGACCACTTGTCTGAAGAACATGTTTCTTTTTTTCTTCTTCTAGGTATTTAAATCTGTTCATTCACAGCCTAATTTCCTTGTTAGCTCCAAGAGGTTTGAAGTACGTTTGCATAATTCACACTGTGAGCAATGTGTCCAGTTAATTTAAATCACATTAAAACTCATTATTGTTTTCTTCCGGTCTCACTGAAATTACATTTTAAGGTTCTTTGCTTTGAAATGGTGACAGTGCAACTCCGATCCGCTAGCCTTTCAGCTGGCTTCCTGCTCAACATTAATGCCTGCAGAGAGTTGAAAAGCATCATCTAGTCACATCATTTAGTGGGAAATGAGAATGCTGCTTTCTAATGATGATTTCATTTGAATTGCAAAACTTTGCCTCCATTTTCATCTACTGAGTTGCAATGAAGTCCTGGAGCCTCATCACAATGTATTTTTGAAACACAGACAGCTGGATTGGGCATAGGGGTGGGGCCAGCTCCATCCAGGACAGTTATGCCACGTCTTAGTACACAAAACAGCACATTTGGTGCCCATAGATGGTTCTATTTTGTATATGATACATAAGGATTATACAAGGAACAAATGGATAGACAAAGGAGCTGGAAAAATAAAGCTGGTGAACATTACATTTCCCATGGAGGACGGGTAATGGCACTGAGACAAATAACTAGGCAACAAAACCCGCTCCTGTTCCCTGTTCCCTGCAGGGACCAGAATTGAATGGAAAATGCTGCTATTTTAAATTTTGCATGCACAGTCTGGAAAACATAAGAACATTAGAGGAGTCCTACTGGATCAGACAAAAGGGATATCTAGTCCAACATTCCTAATCCAACCAATTGCCCACAAACAGGATATGAGTGCAACAGGAAAGTCTGGAGACCTCTTCTGACACACACTTGACCTCATAATTTGAAACTAGTAGACATTTGAAGATTCTTTGACTTTAGATGAGGAGTATAGGTGAATAAACAAGTGATGGGTCTGTAGAAACATACTTCAGATGACAACTGGTTTATACTCCTGGTCAGAAGCTCTGGTTCTGTTCAGTTATTTTTCCTAGCCCACTGCCTCTGTGATGTAACTTCTCTGGACACTGGGATGTAGGTGCAGCTTAATTGATGCCTGGTTAATCTATGCAAACAGCTCTTATAATATCAATGTGCTACTGCCAGGATAGCATGACCTGCTTCTAACCATTCTACTATAGCCAGTATTGCTTAAATATCTGGTCTGCTTCTGAATGAGTAGTGTATTACTTCAGGGTGGCCATGTTCCACAGTTGTAAAACCATTCTTGGTTGAATCTACATCGGCAGGCCTATATAAGGCCATCCAAATGCTACTCCTAAGTGATGTGAGAGTTAGTAGTGTTGCAAGACTTCACCATGTGATCTGGAGCAATAACTGCCCTAAACCACACCAAAAGTCTCACAGTGGGTGTTACCTTCATGAGACTTTGCTCTGGAGTTGCACCTGGCTTTGAAGCACTGTCTCAGTGTAACCGAGACTCCTCTGAAGTAATTAGGTTATGTGTTCCATGATAGCATGATCCATTTCTAACCATTTCACCATAGTCCGTATTGCTTAAACATCCCATCTGCTTCTGCATAAGTGGTATATCACTTCAGGAACTCCTCATTTTTTTTCATTTGTGTCCGTAAAGAAAAGTCTGCATCTAGGTAAAGCCGTGTGTGTGTGTGTGTGTGTGTGTGTGTGTGTGTGTGTGTGTGTGTG
>NW_024810600.1:0-2898 GCF_019175285.1 Sceloporus undulatus | reverse complement strand
GTGTGATAATTTCCAGAGACCCAATAGGCATGACCATATTTGATAACTGCCATGCACTCTTTAATATATTTTTAAATATGAAAATATGCATTTAGATGCATTGATAGTATAAATAAACTAATAAATAAATAACTAAATAAAATAATGGTTGAAAATATTAGTGCTCAGTAATGTGGTGTAATTTTAATTTAAAAAATAGCTTGGTAAGCATTCAGCAAGATACAGAATGTACAGCAAGTAACTTCCTCTTTTAAAATATATATCCTAGATATTTTGAAGGCAGGGCCTTTGAAGTGTGTGTGTGAAGCTGAATGTTTCAAAACACACTCTTACTCAATTCAAGAAAATGTACCTTTAAATAAAAATATCCTGTTATTGCCATACTATTTCTCTCATGTCTCTCCTATTCTTTACATTCCTCCACTACAATCTATTCTGCAATCGTGCTTTCCTTTTGTAGACTGTTCCTATTGAAATGAGGCTTTAACCAAAAAAGTTTAGAAATTCCTCAGATGTCATCAGGAACATCCTTTCAATTCCCAGCTCCAAATAATAAAAATCATTGTATCCACACTGACCTCCTATACAATTCTCCACAAAATCAAACAGGACTTCTATTACTCTTCCAGTCCCCCACGACCAAATAGCTACAGAGATTTGTCTCCTCACTTCCACAGAAATACATATGCAAGGAAGAAAAAAAAATCCATATTTGCCCAATTTTATCAAGAAGTTGAGAGACACCTTGATCTGTTATCAGTATATACACCAAACTTTTAAGATGCAACCAACTTGCTGTAATAAATTTTACAAGATCAGTTTTTCATCTTTTATTTAACAGACATGCACCATTTCCTAAGCCCTATAATCGCTATCTAGTTCTTGACTGCCTTTGATACAATAAATAAATAGAAGCTCACCGCTAGACCTTGAATTTGTTCCTCCCATAGATGATGATGAAGTCTCTCAATCCTCCAGTTAGACTATCCTGTGATTAGAGGCAGTGGCCACTGGAGAGGCATGGACAGAAAGACATTCTTTTTTATAAAACTTTCCAAAGATATATATTAGCCAAAAATACCAGGGGAATGTCCTTGTGAAACATAAAATAATATTCGCTAGAAGGAAACACATGGCTTTTCAGAGAAGATGACTGCCCTGAAATGCAGGCTCTGAAAGGCAAATACAGAGTTAATCATCAAGCTACAAAGGTCAATGATAATAATAATTAAAAAAAATCCCACTACTGAACTCATCTCCAGATGGATGCTGCCTATTTAATGCAGTTCTCAGTGTATAATTCATCAAGACTTTGGCTGCATCTGACCTCAATTACTATGTTCCCTTCACAAGTTATTTTTGAAGCAGACTATTCCACACTTCAGTTGAAGCCATGCACAAAAGACTAATAATAATGGCAGGATTTATATAATCCATAAAGTATCTAAAGTGACTTTATAAAGTCAAGGAAATCTTTTCATGACTCTGAATTTGTAAGTGAAAATACTATATGCATATGTGTCAAGAAATTTATTTAGTATAAAGACCTGTTTGCAGCCAAGATTGGAAATTTTACAAATTATTAGTATCAAATAGTGATTATACATAAATTTAGCTATGAAAAATTTTCTGGCATCCACATACCACAAGCTACCTCTCTCCCACAGATCAAGATCAATAGTTTATTCAGTCACTGACCAGTATAAAACATTATACACACATACACACAGTGAAATAATAGTATGATCAAAACAGTACAATTATTGGAACAAAAGTCAGAAGGACAAAAGTATTCTGCCTCTCACACTATCCAGGAATCACACACTAATTATTAGTAATAAAGAGTGGACACCATTATATGCAATTATGCAGAGTCCTCTGATATCTACATTATCTTTCCACATGACATGAGCAACCTATCTCTCACAATATTCTGTCTTTCACACTATCCAGAATTCAAATATTTTAAAATTACCTCCATATAGCTCAAGAGTAAGCAACTTCTCTATTTCTGGAGACCAAGTTTCACACCCTCCTGAAATCAACAGGGACTATCTCACACTGAATTTGCCACTGAAATCTGGTGGGACAAGGATAAAATAAAAGGCATTTTCCTTAAAAAAAAAAATAGGAATACAAAACACATTTCTGCTTTTTCCACAAGTACATTTCCAAGCACAGTTGGGGGTGGTTCCCACTTGCGATTTACAATGCTTTAAAATACACCGGTATCAGTTAAATCGATTCAAAATAACCCTGGTCTTATCTCGCGTTCCGAATCGCTTTTTTTCCTTCGTTCTCATTTACCAATCGATTCACTTTAAGTGATCTGCTTTCGTTCCTATTCAAATAAAACGGTGTATATATAAATCGGTTTTAGCCTTATTTCGTTCCCGCTCACCATTTTGGGGCTGTCAATTAAAGCAACGTCATCATAACGTCACTTTTAAATTTCGCGGTTTGTTATAAAAGAGCCAAAGAGGAGACGCTTAAAGTGCCTATGAGTCCTGCAATTATTCATGGGGAAGGATGGTTGAGGGAGAGAAAACTGCCCAAAGTACTTTTGCTGCCTTGGAAGAAATACCCCAGGCTGGGGGAGGCTTCTGGCAAAGCGAATTAGGGGAGCCCAAGCTGTTTCCAGAGAAACTATGGGGATGGGTTTTGCAGGACAGCATCTCCTCTTCATGTCTCCCAAGACAGCCAGGGAGAATCCCTTCACAGAGCCCAGAGATCAATGGGAGAGGCTTCTGGCAAAGCGAATTTGGGGAGCCCAAGCTGTTTCCAGAGAAACTATGCGGATGGGTTTTGCAGGACAGCATCCCCTCTTCATGTCTCCCAAGACAGCCAGGGAGCATCCCTTCAGAGAGCCCAGAGATCAATGGGAGAGGCTTCTGGCAA
>NW_024810599.1:0-2898 GCF_019175285.1 Sceloporus undulatus | reverse complement strand
GAATGGGAGGTCCTTTCCCTTGAGGGAGGCCTAGTGGATGAAAGTCACTCCTCAGATGGATGTAGGAAAGAGAGGCCCTTTAGGCTGAGGGAGGCCTGGTGGATGAAAGTCACTCCTCAGATGGCTGCAGGGAGGACGGTCTAGAGGCAGTTGAAGGTGTTAATGGCTCTCTCGTCCTGAGGAAGGTTCCACTGCAGGCAGGGAGGACGGTCTAGAGGCAGTTGAAGGTGTTAATGGCTCTCTCGTCCTGAGGAAGACAATCTCCTAGAAGTGTTTTATCAATTTACACTTTTAGCTTTCTTATATATAGGAAATCCTTTGTACTTTCATATTCTCCCATATCCCATTGACCCTTAATCCATCACACTCTCCCAGCAGGCAGGAACAATGACTTCCACTACTTCAGTTGATAACTGTTGGTACTGTATCTTCTGGCAATCACCTGAATCTAAAAGGGCATAAGGGTAGTTGTTTGTTTGTCCTTGCATAAATCTTGTAAACACCAACAGTTCAGAATCTGTAATTACTTCGCCATTTTTAACATGCTCTCCAAAGCAGGGTTAACAGATTATCATCACTTTCCAGTCTTTGTCAATGAAGACTGCAACCACATTTAGGGAGGATGGACTAATACCAGGAGAATTGCTGTCACAGTGCATCACGCACTGAACATTGGAATCCCTGCCTTCACTTTCCTAGACTGCATGAGGAACAATTAGCACTTTCTTCTCCTCTTTCTGTCTGTCCCCAGTTCTGGAATTTTTATAGCGCTTGTCCTGAAAACCACTGGTCATTGCCACCCAAGGGAAACCTGTTTTCTCACAACAACAACAACAACAACAACAACAACTTCTAATTGTCTTTGCCCCCTACTGCAATTTTTTTTAGTTCATTTGCCTTTTCATTTAATTTTCCTAACTGTTGTACTAAAAATATCTCAGTGATATGCTCTGTTTGTATTGGCTACTTTTGCCTATGGAAACGTACATAACAGAGATGAAGAGGTGGGGAAATCCCTGAGGCTTGTATCTCATCTTCTGAATATTTTGTCAGCTGGTTTGTCTGAAGTGTTTAAACCAATCCTCAAATGTTTCATTCTATACAACCATCACATTGAACAGATGATCACCTACTTATTTCGTGTGTCATTGCTGGCTTTTCAGCACTATTCCATTTCCCCAGAATATATAATCCTTTATTGTGTTGTGATGTTTTGCTGTTTTACTTTTAATATGGTTTTCTTAGTGCTGTTTCCATTCATTGTAGATGGTTTGTATTTTTGTATCTTTCCCCTCCCCCCATGTTTTGAACACCACGAAGACAATTTTTGCTACCAGATTGTTTAAGACAACAACTTGCCATCCCTGTCAAGGGCAACTGTTTTTGCCAGTTCTTCTGGTTCAATTCTGACATGAGTGAGAGCTATTGGAGTTTAGTTTCAAGCTCTGTCATCCTAAAAAGCAATTAGGAGAGGAGAATAGCAAGAAAAATCTGGGGTACTTCCATACAGACAACTCCTAGTACTTTCAATTCACTTTCAACACTGTCACAGATTATTGTGCTTCTTCTGTATATTATTACTTTCCAACCAAATTCCATTGTTACTAACATGGATATCAGATGGACAAACCTGTCATAATTCCATGCACATTTATTACATTTTTTTGCAGTGCACACAATTTTAAATCACAAAATAGTCATATATTTTTGAACATTTGAGGAGCACTCAAATGCCTCTTTGTCAGTGTGTTTGAAAAATACTATTTAAATCAATGCTATTCAGACTTTTTAACCTTGGGACTCCCTTTAAACTATATGTAAACATTGTGCCCCCCTGCCCCCCATTTGACACAGCACATGAATAAAAATATTTAATTTAGTGTGCATACTTTCATTGCACATTCATGTATATTCATATTTTAATATGTTATAAGTAAATAACATCATTCAAATTAGAACAGTTTTAGGCCCAAAACAGATGGGCCAAATGATATGGATCCCAACCGCATTCAGGAACTAGAGTTCAGATGATGCATGCCCGAAACAGGGCCAGAAACTGCACCAAGCCCACGTCATCCAGAAAGAACTAGGCCAAGAACGAGAAGATCTACTCCTTCTGGCAGCCCAGTTCAGGACCACAACAGTGTCCCAGATTGGGACCAAGTGCATGTGGTTGCCCCAGTCCTGGCACAAACAGCACTGGTACAGCCTCGTGCTGGTCTATTCAGCCCATCTGTTTCAAGCCATAGTTAAGCAAATTCAATATTTAACTCAACACATGTATAATTTTACACGTTAAAAGGTTTGGGAAGAGGAAGAGGAGAAGGGATCAAAGCCTCCAAATGTCCCCTCCCTCCAAGCAACTCATTCCTTCCAAGGGTCCCACCCCACTATCTGAGAACCACTGGTTTAAGTGAAATGTGATGATACTGTGAGAGGTATATATTTTGACAATGCTCACTGTCTGCATAGAGAAGGAGAGCAGAAGAAAGTCCAGTCCAACAAGCAAGTGTTGGATCTTGCACTGTACATTTGTTAAGATCATCCTATCAGCAAGTCTTCTCCCTCCACATGTTTAACACTACCTACTTTAAAGATGACTGTAAAATACTTTTTAAAGTATTTTTTTTAAATTAATCTCTACAGTTTATTTTTATTTATTAAAATATAATCAGTTTTACCAATTTAAGACCATTTAAAAGGGAGGATTGCACTAATTTTAAAAGCCTGTTACATAACTCTGTTAAAACTAGCCAGTTTAAAACCAGTCAAGAGAATTTAACCTGCATATGTGCAGGTTTGAAATAAATCCATTAGGCTCGAAAGGTAAAAAGGCTTTTATTGGCATCAGAATAATAATAATAATAATAATAATAATAATAATAATAATAATAATAA
>NW_024810598.1:0-2898 GCF_019175285.1 Sceloporus undulatus | reverse complement strand
TTGTTGCACATGGCTGGTGTATAGCTTTGGAAAGTTATTTTGTAATACAGTGGTGCCTCGGGAAATTAATTCGTTCCGCGGCCGCTTTCGTAACCCGAAAAGCCTTCGTAAGCCGAAAACCCATAGGCGCTAATGGGGAAAAGCCGCGATTTCGTGTGAAATAGCGCCGAAAAGCACCAAAAAATTTTTCGTAACCCGAAAAAACATTCGTAACCCGGAACAATTATTTCCTATGGGATTTTTTCGTATCCCGGAAATTTCGTAACCTGGGTATTTCGTATCCCGAGGAACCACTGTAGTGAGTAATTCTGCATTGGTCCCTCATTAAGAGTAGATCAGCTCCAGAAAAACATCTTTAAATGAAAGTGGCTGTTCAAAGTGTTTTTAAATGAAAATGGCTGTCTTAGTTACTGTAGGTAAATAAGTGGAAGGCCTTTATTTTAAACAGCTTGAGGCCTTGACTTCAGACTTTTGTTAAATATCTTCTGCTTATTAAAATATATTTGTATGCTTTCATTCTTCTCTCATTTTACTGAAAGCATTAAGAATTACATAATAAATAAAATAAAATACATAAAATAAATATATATGGGGACTTTACTCTTTATTTTTAATGAATGATGTTATGTTGGGTGAAAGAAAAATTGGTATGTTTAGTGAAAGCTGCATAAACTGATTTTAGTGTCTAACATTTAGCTAGTAACTGTCCAGGCTGTACGCTGGGATAATGAATGTGTTCCAAATATTCTTGGGCTGAAACTCCCTTCAGCCCTGGGCAATATAGGCAGCAGTGAGATACTGTGGTAATCCATCAACATCTGGAGGGCCACATGTTCCTCTTTCCTGTTTTAGAGAAGAACAACATCATGGTAGTAACAAACCAATGTCATCATGACATAGACATGTGAATCGAATAAAACAGACTGAAGCTTACAAGTGATGAGGCATTATTTTGAGCTGCATGTCTTCCAGCAGACTACATTGAGTATGGTGTCTCAGTATATTTTGTCTAGGATCACAACCACAAATGATGGTTAGTATCATGCTTCTATCAGTTCTTTAATGCATATTTTTTAAGAGGCCAGTTAGTGATCCTATTAGTGCAAAGACTTCCTTTGCAAAATACATTTTAAATGTAGTTTGTAATAGATAAACACAGGTGATAGGGAAGGTCCTCAAGCAACATAATTAAGCCCTCAGCTCATAAACAGACTTGCAACACGATCCCCTAGAGACAGAGACCAGAGCAAAGCTATGAACGCTCATCTTGAGATATATTTTTGCTTAGACTGGTCTTGAAAATACAGAACTAGGCTTCTGATGTAATTAGCACATATAAATAATTACCTAAGTATTAGTATTGTCTCTGCAGAATTACCATTAAGAGATTTTCAAATAATTCCCCTCTCCTCAAATTTCTTGTATGAAGAAAAGGATGGGGGGTGGGACAATCATCTACCTGAGAGTCGTACAGAAGCTCTGTCTAATACAGAGGTTGAGGATAAAGCTTAGGTTTTTGTATCTTGTAGGCAAAAGAGAATGCCTCCTTCAAAAATAAGTCTATGTGACTTATTCTTCTATTTTATCTTCCTTGTAGCCTGCAAATCACCAAAGATCGCAAAACAGACTATGGCAGTGGAAGACAGATGCTCCACTCTTTTGCCATGGTGGCAATCTACTATTGGAAAGAACTCTTTCCTGATATTTGCTGTGCTTCAATATTGCCACCATGGATGGCCAGATGGTAGTACAGTATTGCTCCTATCTACCAAGCAGGGTTCAGACAGCTCAAGGGCCAGAAGGATTTCCTGCCCTGGCTTTATAAAAACTGGTGCCTCTGTGCCCTGGCTGCTTGATCTGAGCAATTTGTTGCTCCAGCAAAGACTAAGCTGCTTTGACTGCTTCTTGGCTCAACTGCCAGCTTAGCGGCTTGCATTTGGATTCTCCTATTATAGCTTGCCAAATAGAAAAGTCTTACGCACTTAAATGATCTAACTTGCTAAATTTCTTGGCTTTCAAATCCCCACACATGTGTAGGAGGTTTCTTGTTTTAAAGTCAGGCTTTTGGTTTATGCTTAGAATAGTTCATACTTAAATGTTTACCTCTGCAATAAGCATTTGTCTCTTAAGTAAATACCTGATTTGTTTTATAGGGAGTGCTGCAATCTGAGTGATTGTGTATCCACTGTCGTTGTATTTTTTCTGCATCCTAATACCTCTGCAGACTGTATTTATGCAGACTCGCAGTGTTCAACAATCAGTTAAATCACTTATTGTGCATATTTTTATCTGACAATAGGTGTGCGTATATCATTACAGGCATAACTACACATGTGGGTGTTTTTTAATATAATTTTTGAGGAGGAGCTCTGGAAAAATGTATATAGTGAGTGATAGAATGTAAAGACATGAAGTAAAGGATATGATTGAATGCACCTACACAAAAGGGTATAGAACTTTTTGGTGGCAGAAAAGATTTCTGACAATGTAATCATGTATAAGATATGGAAAAATGGGGAAATCACCAAAGAGGAATTCAAACAAATAGCGAGCCTGTGTAAAGTCAGAAAAGCTAAAGCACAGAATGAACTCAGGCTTGCTAGAGAGGTTAAGAACAACAAAAAGGGCTTTTTTGGATATGTTCACAGCAAAAGGAAGAAGAAGGAAACGGTAGGGCCACTGCGTGGAGAAGATGGCAAAATGCTAACAGGAGACAGAGAAAAGGCAGAATTATTCAACACCTCAGTCTTCTCAGAAAAGGCAAAGGGTGCTCAACCTGAGGATAATGGAGCAGAGGACAGATTAGGGGAATTTCATCACAGAATAAGTAAAGAAATAGTAGAGGAACACCTTGTTAATCTAAACGAATTTAAGTCTCCAGGACCAGATGAACTCCAT
>NW_024810597.1:0-2898 GCF_019175285.1 Sceloporus undulatus | reverse complement strand
TCCAAAGAGACCTGAAGCAGCTTTATTTTGGCAGTCTGTAACAGGCCTGTAATAGGCCAACATTTCTTCTTTTAAGAGAATGTCCTTGGCCCCGAAGGAGCTCTGTAGTCACCACCACCAACATAACTTTTTCTATCCTGCGAGTCCTACTCTGGAAAAGATCATCTCACCACTTCTTGTCCCATTGCCCAGTGGACAAACATAGCTGCACTTTTGAAAATGATGCCTTCTCCAAGTTCTCTAGCCTCAAAGGCAATGTTTGTTGCTTTCTTTCTCAGGATGCAGTCACATGTCCTGCCTGAATTGCCTCCTGGAATAACTGTTAAGTGTTTAGTAGTAATCTATTAGAATCATAGAGTTGACCTCAAGCCTACTTTCTTTTCCTATGGACCCTGGTTAGAGTAGTCAAACTTGCCCCCTGTTCCTCGGCAAAATCAATATAGGACCAGTTCCTTTCTACCTTCTTTGTTGACTAATCCCACACATGTTTGTCTATAAGTAAATTTTAGTTTCCCTAAAGTTAAATGATGAAAAGATTACAGGCTCACAACATCCTACTGATGCTTCATAGACAGTATTCAAGTTTAAGACAGAGTACTATTAAATTTATTCTCATGTAAATAAGAGTCTGTCTGAGGTCAGAATATTGTCTAGTGCACTGTGCTAGTGGTTGGTACTTTTCCCAGGGTTATGCTATATCTCTCCAGTGTATTGTTTTCTTCACACCCAAAGGCTGTAGACCATTATCTTCCTCCTTTCCCATGTTGTACATAGGTAAACTGGCATAGTTAAGCTGTTGTAGCATCCTAAGAAATTCCAGCCTTAAGGTGCTTTTCATTGAATTTTAAAAGTATTTCAGATAACAGGCACAATTAAAAGGAAGCAAGCTGTGCATCAATCCTCTCTGTTATCTGATATTTTTTAAACCTGGTTTTAGCCTGACATACAAAATTTCTTTCAAGCCTATTTTAACCAGTATGTATATTATTAATATTCACTAATAATAATTTAATCAATAATAAACCCATTCCAATTTTATTAATATTATCAATATTGATATTATTTAATAGGAGATACACTTTTTATATCAGAGAACTATGTGATATGTCAGAGAAGTAGATGATGCTTAAGTGCAACCGTTTTATTCTTAACCAGTTTGAGTTGAAAAAATTAGTTATAATAAGGAATAGAGAATCTGATTGGAGAAGAATTTGAATGAAGACACAATACTAAATATAAATGTGTAGGTGCTAATGAGGAATAGCATCTAGAGTGGATTACTGTGAGCACTGTAGAAAGTGAGTGAACTAGGGAAGTTCTGTATGCTCTCCAGAAGTGCCCTAGCCTGCTTCTATCCCACTAGCTAGCTGCCACTGGTTTCTCCTTCTGTTTCAATGGAGGATAAATCTCTTCTGCCTTGTATTCACACGGTGGCCTTAGGCATGCCACTCCTTTTTCAATTTTAATCCTTCATCTATACCACAGACATAACATTTGCCTATTTTATAAGGCTGAAGAAAAGATAGCTGATAATGTTCATGGAGTGCCATGAATAATCTTTATAATTGGATTTAGTCTGGACAGTTTCTCAGTTTCTCTCCTGTTTATCTGATGCTCCTATTGGCTTTTATCATGTTCAGGGAAACAATGGCCTCATAGACAAGCCAAAATAAAGCTGCTTTGGGTCACTTTGGAGGTATGCTGTTTAAATGATGCGTGCATCCTAAGAGTCCGGAAGCCGTGCCGGAGTGTGGCTTTGGTGTGGCCGGAGGGTGGCTTTGATGTGGCTTTCAGACTCTTAGGATGTAGGCATCATTTAAACAGCATATCTCCAAAGTGACCCCAAGCAGTTTTATTTTGGCCTGTCTGTATGAGTCCCAAAGAGTGAATTTTGGGCTAAAGTCAGTTCTTAGATTTGAAATAATGGAGCTTGTGCAAATGTTGGTTTACCAAGTTCAGTTATTTTAGCTGAGTTTAAGAACAGAATTTTGGTGTCTTTCTGCTTGCCCATACACCCAAGTTATACACTGTTTGGAAAGACTTGGGTTGGTGCCATGAAAGCACTTTGTCCCATGATTAAAATGTGTTTTATGGGAGAACCAAGGTAGTGAAATTGGTATGCCAAACATTTGATTTTTTTTATTAATCTTTATACCAATCCAAAATTTCAAATTTAGTGTAAAACAATATTACATTCTGTTATGTTATCTAATCTTCAGTGTAACACAATATTCTGATTATATTTCATAAAATTTAACGCAAATGATTCTTCCATTACTTTGTTTAAATATTGTTGAAATAAAGCAAAAAAAAAATAAAAAAAAATCTTCCTGATGTTTTTCTTTTAAAAACTTCCATCTTGAAGTCTCCAGACTATTGTCTTTCCATCTTTAATTGCTGTTTCTCCAAATAATGAAATTTTATATTTATAAGATGTTTTTCTTGTCTGTGTATATCTAAACTGTCAGCTATCAGACACCTAATTTCATATTACATACAATTTCATATTCCATTCAAATAAAATTATAACTTCTAATCCATGAGAAGCATTGACTGCTTTCTCGTTGACCACTTTGTTAATTATTAAATCATAGAATCATAGAATCATAGAGTTGGAAGAGACCACAAGGGCCATCCAGTCCAACCCCCTGCCATGCAGGAAATCCAAATCAAAGCATCCCTGACAGATGGCCATCCAGCCTCTGTTTAAAGACCTCCAAGGAAGGAGACTCTATCACCCTCCGAGGGAGTGCATTCCACTGTCGAACAGCCCTTACTGTCAGGAAGTTCCTCCTAATGTTGAGGTGGAATCTCTTTTCCTGCAGTTTGCATCCATTGCTCCAGGTCCTAGTCTCTGGAGCAGCAGAAAACAAGCAAAGCTCCCTCCTCAATATGACA
>NW_024810596.1:0-2898 GCF_019175285.1 Sceloporus undulatus | reverse complement strand
ATTATCAAGTGTTATTATTGTCACAATTTGGGATGTTGTTTTCATGGCATCATTTTCTAGGCTCACAATGCTAGGCTATAGCTTCAGCTCTGCATGCTCTGTCTGACTGTGGGGACCTTTATTATTATCTGCACCACAGGTAGAAAACAATAGTTGCTGTTGGCCTACTGCCAGGAAACAGAAAACAGGATTTTACACAGACACCTCTTCTGGCCTGAAATAAAAGGGAATCTGCAACGGCTCATGAAAGGCCTGTGTATGCAAAACCTTTGGGATTTCATCAGTTACTGGGAAAGTATCTAAAATAAAAATGTTAAATGAATGAATGAATAAATAAAAAGAAATGAGCAGCACTGCTACAGGTTGCAGTTCGCAGCAGGAATAATAAAATGGCAGGTAAAAATACAGCTTTCCCAGGAAAGTATTAACTGTTCCTTGTGAATTGTGATTGGGCTGCACTGTGCCCTGGAATGTGAAACAACATCATGGGTAACTGGAGAGACATTGGCAAAGGGAAAATATCTGGCAGTGGTGCATGCAATGAGGAAAGTAGGTTTCATTGTTTTGTGTGCAGATTGAAAGAACTACCACAAATTTGTTGCCACAAATCCATTTTGTGACTTTTCTAACTGCATGGAGTGGAGAAGAGAGGTGGGAGAGGAAATTCAGAGAGCAGAGTTGTGTGAGCAGCTCATATTTTCTAAAGTGATTAAAGACTGGATAATTGTTGTACAATGCTTGTTCAAAGTGTGTTTGGGGAAAAGAGATCTGCCAAGCGTTAAAAGAAATGACCTGGTCATAGTCATTGGGCCAAAGAACGAATTCCCAGTCCCCATGTAGTCCATGGTAGGTATGAGAAAAATTTAGATTTTAATGAAGTAGCTATTTGTAATTGGGATTGCTTCTTCTCTTATTTTTGGAGTTATGGAGTCCACCACCAACGAAGTTTTGTGCCTGTGTGTTGAAAAGGAGGTAGAAAATCCCACTGTGGAATCCAAAATATGACCATAAGGAAACATAAAATCAACGGAACAGAACAGATCTATGAAGGGGGTCTCAATTTGTGCATTCTTGTGGAAACTTTTATATGTGTGCATTTGGAAAATGTAACCCAGTGCATCAAATTGGAAGGAAGAAGTTCATAAGAGTGCAAAAAATGCCAGCTTCTTACTCAAACCATTGAATGACTGCTTTTTTCATCTGTTATGAGGAAGGAAAGCTTTGTATATTTCCTTCAAAATAAAGACCTGTGACTAGTATTAGTACTGTTGTTATAGTTATATTTATTTATATCCTGCCCCCCCCCCAAAATAAATTGGGACTCAAAGCAGTTTACAATTTAAAATCACAGTATAGTTTAAAACATACAAAAGTGACTATTAAAATAGAATTAAACTATTACAGTGCACCCATGCTAACTGCCGGCTTGCCATCCATGGTTGGAGCTTCCGCAGATGGCTAACCTGGCTTTTTCAATGGGTATGCACACATAACGGTGGTGTGAGTGGGTTCAGTCACCCATTGAAAAGAACAGAACTTAAGGTCCCTCATTTTTTGTTATCTGGGGTGGGTGGGTCCAGAATAGATCTTCTGCAGATAAGAGACAATAGTATAATATTAAAACAGATCACTTATTAAAAATAGAATACAATTTAAAAAGATACAAGCACTTAAAAATACTGTAGTACACTTTAAAACAGGACAACACCCCAGGATGTTCTTTAACAACTTTCTGTTTTAAAAGCCTGTCCGAATAAAAAATGTTTCAGCTACAGGACTAAGTAATGTCACCCGGCCCAACTCCCCAAACCTGATGGAAGCATTGTTCACCCATGCTCAAATAACAGGCAGAATGGACCTCCTTCTCCCAATGCAGTTGATGCCCAGTAAAGTAGATTGAGGGTTATGATCATGGTAATGTCATAATCATGACTGAATAGCAATTGTGAATACAAAACAGTTATGGATGAAACCATGATTGCTACTTAGTCACAAATGTGATGCTATTGCCACAACAGTAATTCTCTCCCCCCAACCCACTTTACCAGGCATCAGTGGTGATTGGAATGGGGATGTATCCAGCTGTTTTCCTGTGGCTGGATGCACTGCAAGGATGTCATCTGCAGAGACCTCCTGAGATTCCTTAGAGGTCTGTCACAGTGTGCTGAGCTGCAGAAAAAATATCTAGATGTGGTCCCACTCACCCCTTCACTTTCTGACAACATGGAAATGGCTGTGTTGTAGGGGAGGGAGATGATTTGCTGCTTACAAGACAGGTTGGTGAAGTAGACTGGTAGGCATCAGGAGACATAGCCATGACTACAAGATATATATACATCTCCTATTGCAGGATTTGTGCAATATTTTAAAAGGTTTTCTGAAAATATCATAGACACAACGAGACAGTTGTAGTAGGAGAAAACTGAGATAAAACCTAATGTAGATTCTGCTTTAGTCATTGTATGATGTTTCTCTTTGGCCTGTCAGATAGCATGACCTGCAACATGTGCTTTCCTGCCATCTTTTTTATTTTATTTTATTTTATTTTATTTTTATTTTTTTGTGACCTCTCTTGTTGGAAGTGCAACAATGCTTAGCAGTGAAAAAGTTAATGAATGGGCCTTAGCAATAGGTTTAGATAGTTTGAGTGATCTGCAATTAACTCCCTCTCTGTCTAACTATCCTGAGCCCTTTGTGAGTTAACTGGGGCTCTTAGGGATGCTTTCTCCTCTTTCCTCCCACCCCCATGTTCTCAGTCCTTTCTCACAATCATAGAATCATGGAATAATAGAGTTGGAAGAGACCGCAAGGGCCATCCAGTCCAACCCCCTGCTATGCAGGAAATTCAAATCAAAGCATCCCCGACAGATGGCCATCCAGCCTTGGTTTGAAGACCTC
>NW_024810595.1:0-2899 GCF_019175285.1 Sceloporus undulatus | reverse complement strand
AGTCTGAAGGGATTCTGAGATGAAATTAACTTTTAAATATTGATATAATATATATAACTCACTTCTTCCCATAACACTTGATCTCTTTCTTCTCTAAACTTGAACTAATCATATTGTTCCAAATTATATTTTGCTAAATGAGATGAAACTTAGGCCCAGTATGCACTGCCTGCAAAAGGTGGTTTGGGGCCGCCTCTCTTTGCTGCGCAGCATTACCGCAGCAACCAAATGGTGCAGTACCGCTGTGCATCGGTGACATCTGTGCAGCTGTGACATCACCAACGTGTGCAATGCGTGGGCAGGGCCACACAATCATGGTGGCCCCCACACATACAGGGTTAGGTATTGTGCAGTTGGTGCGCCCTAACCCTAGCATCACCGGGAGCACGGCGCATTTCAAGGAGAATCTTAAGACCTTCTTCTTCTCTCAAGCCTTTTCCCCATGAGATGTTATTTTATCTTTTACCCCTTCTGTTGATGACCTGTAATGTTATGGATTTCCCCACTCAGCTGGCCCTGTTGCTGTTCTGCTATTGTGACTGTTTTTAAATACTGTTTTAACTGTTTTTATCTTGATGTATTTTTACCTGAATCTGTTTGCCGCTTTGATCAAAGTTGGAAAAGCGGGATATAAATAAACTTATTATTATTATTATTATTATTATTATTATTATTATTATTATTATTATTACAGTCAGTCCTCGCCTTACGCGGGGATCTGTTCCGGATCCCGCCGCGTAAGGCAAATTCCGCCTATGCTGGAGCCCCATTGGAAACAATGGGGCTCGTGCATGGCGGCACGGTGGCACGGCAGCACATGGGGTGCAACGGGCGCGCGTGCCCATTCAAATTAATGGGACGCGCCACCCCTTCCGCCCCGCGCGGCTTGAGCGCATATGCTCAAGCCGCGTATGGCGCACCCGCGTATGGCGCGGGCGCGCTGTATTATTCGGGAGGTCTGTATGGAGCCTTAATTAATTCTGCTGGAGACAATTGACTTGGAGTCTGGAAGGTTTCATACATGGGATTAAAGTTAATAATGATCTATTCAGGACATGTTTTGCAAAGACAGGACATGATTCAAAGACATGTCTTTAAATTATGTTGTACCTAACTAGGCTCTTATTAAGGGAGCATATTATTATGTCGTAAAGTTTATGGCTTCTTGGCAAAGCTTGGGAGATGGGGTGGATGAATAATTCCTGACATTCAGGCTCACCAGTCTTGATTTTCCACAGAATACACAAATACATAAAATTTGAGGTTACCATTTGCCACACCTTCAGGTCAGGTGGACAAGGTGGAAAATTTTTGTAAATGTTGTTCTCATAGACAACAATAAACAAGTTGGTCATTTTTCTTCTCGCCCCGAGAAAGCGATTGTAAAGTGTATAATTTTCAATTCTGTTCAGCATTCAAGTACAATTCTGTGTAAAGCAAATGCAGATGCTTTGTTTTGTTTTGTTTGGGGTTCGTGTTTATAGGTTACGTACATTGTTTTTGGTCTGTGCATGCAAAACCAATTCCTGTTTCAAACTATCCCGTTGTCAATACATAAAGCCAAATGGACAGAATGGCAAAAGCATTCAGAGAAATTTATTTTGGGTGGGGGGAACATCTTTAAGGTTCATAAATAATAGCACATATAGTCCTATATCAGAAGGAAGTCTATCTCTACCAAATTTAGAATGATACAGTTGGCCCTCCGTATTTTCAGCTTTGATTATTTGCAGCTTTGATTAATATGTTCTCTCTAGGAATCTCTAGGTTCTCTGGTGAAAATTTGTCCAAGCTGACCATAGAGTTGTGCTGGAGGAGCTAGAGAGGAGAGGAGCCAGAGGAGCTATACATGATTTGAGCATACACGCTCAAGCCGCACGGGTTGGTACATCCCATTCAAATGAATGGGCCGCACGCGCCTGGTGCCCCGTGCGCTCCTGCACCACCGCGGGAGTATTTGAGTATATTAGTATATTATTTTAAGTATTAGTATATTATCTGAAACAGCTTCTGGGGCAAAGAAGATTTTCCTCCTAGGTTTCTCTTCCCTCTCTGGAACATGTCTGGATGCACTTGTGGAAATGACAGTTTGGGGCATGCACAAAAATGTGATTTCCAAGCCAGCAACGGGATTTGTCCTCATCCGCCTGAAACCCACATTCACTTTTGACCCACTTTCTTGCCTAAGTAATGCGCTTTTAACCCCTGTGTGTGATAATGAGCAAATCAACTTGCTTTTCCGGGATGCAGACACTTGAACCATTTTCAGGATGGAAGCGCATAGGTCACCATGTGAAAAAGTCCAGAGAGGAGAAGGATGTGAACTGGCAGAAAGATCCAAAACCTGCGCCAAGGCATGCATGGAGAGGACTGTGAGTTATAGCGCAGCACACTCAACACTGCCTGCGATATCGGGGCCACCCACAAGGCTTGGAAAGAACATACAGAATTATTTGTGCTCAGGGCAAACAACAGGTTTCCCAGCAATTGAGAAACCTCTTAGGAAGAATACTGTACCAGGAGTAATCTTGTGAAGGCCTGGATGCCCTTAAGGCATCAGAACCACTTTGATTTCCCTGATCCCGAGGGTCCAGGGAAATTTTGGGGGCAGGGAGGCCTTTGGAGCCAGAGAATTCTTTGCCCTCATCCTTGGAGTTGGCATCCCTGGGACCCTCCTCCTCTTTCTCTTCCCTCTTTCTCTCCCTTTCCCTCCCCCTCCCCTCCCCTTCTTTTACATCTTTCCCTCTCTCTCCATTCCTCCCCTTCTTCTTCTTCTCTTTCTCTCTTTCTCTTTCTTCTCTCTTCCCCTTTCTCTTCTTCATCCCCTCTGCTCTTCATCCCTCCCTCCTCCTCCTCCTCCTCCTCCTCCTCCTCCTCCTCCTCGTCGTCTCCATGCCTC
>NW_024810594.1:0-2899 GCF_019175285.1 Sceloporus undulatus | reverse complement strand
GCAGGGGGTTGGACTGGATGGCCCTAGTGGTCTCTTCCAACTCTATGATTCTATGATTCTATGATTCTATGATACAATCAAGAGTGAGCAATGAAATGACCACATTTGCTGATAACTCTAAATTATTCAGAGTGCTGAGTCAAAAAGGAATTGCCAGAACTTCAAAACAATCTCTCCAAGCTGAGTGAGCAGGAGCTGAAATTTTAAATGCTTTTCAATGTAAGTTAAAGTTCAGTTAATGTAATTAAAATCTATTTATCCTTGTCATCAGAGTCAGGTGAGGTTGTCTAGGTGCTGAGCCAGTGTCTGGATGCTGTAACAGGCTGGATATGAACCAGGAAATTGACATATATTCCCTGTCTATACTGACAAGACAAAGACTCCGTTGGTTGGTGGCTCCCAGGTTCAGAAATTTGTCCTGTACAGCGGGGCATGCTCCTGAAGGAGTTGGCACAAAGTATTGCTGGATCCATCTTTCTTTCTGGTAGCCCAACTGGATTGGGATTTCTGGGGAGCTGAGGGAGTCCACCAGCTATACCTTTCCTGAATGATCTGGCCACAGTGACAAAAATAAAATATAAAATAAGTAAGTTCTCCTAGGAGAAACATTCCAAACATGGCCACCATGACTAAAAAAAGTTCCTTTGCTGGTCAGTTGATCAGCTAATCTTAGATGGCTAGAAGCCCTGGTGAACAATGTGAGATGATTTATTGGAATAGTTTGGCAAATTCACGTGGAAGAAACCAACACATCTGTTTCTTGCCTCTATTCTGTCAAAGAGTTTATGTACGTACTTGAAGTCTGTGAGCACCTTTCATCCAACCTTTAATTATCTATCATCCCCCCCCCCCCTTTTGTTTGTTGTTGTTAACCACCCTCACATAGATCTCGACTCATGGTGACCCTGTGGATGAGACATCTTCAAGACTCCCTATCCTCCACTATTCCTCTAACCTCTTGTAGATTCATACTTGTGACTTCCTTAATTTAGTCCATCCACCTATCATGTGGTCTTCCTTTCTTTCTACTTCCCTCCAACTTTCCTAACATTATTGTATTTTCCAGTGATTCATGGCTTCTCATGATGTGGCAAAGGTATGACAGCCTGAGTTAAGTCATCTTTGCATCCAAGAAATTTTTAGGCTTAATCTGTTCTAGGACCCATTTACTTGTTCTTTTTTGCTGTCCATAGTATCCTCAGCACTCTTCTCCAGCACTACATCACAAATGAATTTATTCTCTTTTTGTCCAGTTTCTTAACTGTCCAGCTCTCACATCCAGTTGCTAGTGTATTCTAACTTTTGTGCTTAGTTATGTATCTTTGCTCTTTAGAAGCTTTTCTAGTTCTTTCATAGCTGCCCTCCCCATTCTTACTGAATATAAAGAATATGCAGAATATATAGGAATGGACTGGTATAGAAGGATTCTTGGGGGAAAGAAATAAAACAGTGAGCATTACTGGAAAATTATGTGTTCTTTTTCTGAAGGAAAAAAAATCATACCAACAAGTTTTAATTGTTCTTGATGTGTATTTGTCAGTTTTGTCCATCTTTATCTCAAGTATTTATTCTCTGTGTTAAGTGTTAATTTTAAGGATATCCTCCTTATCTAATGGTTCACCTACTCAACCTAATATATACAGGAAAGACCGTATCTCCCAATCTGGTACTCTCCAGATATGTTGTATTGCAACCTGTATCATACTTGATAAGGTTGGTGGAAGTTGTAGTTCAGCACTTCTGGAGCACATCTGGTTGAGAAGCCTGCCTTAAGAAATTAGGAAGCTATTTTATGCTAGATCAATCTGTTTGTCCATCTAGCCTGGTACTATTTGTCTAACAGCAGGTCTCTGGATATTCAGGTAGAGGTAATTTGGTACCTGTTCACATTTATTTTTAAAGTGAAGAAATCCAGATATGGAACCTGAAGTGTATGCAGAGCATATAATCTACATCTGAATGGCAGTTATTTCCCCCTTTGTATTTGGTCATCTTTGTAGCTTTCCATTGAATTATTTTCCTTCTTGGCAATTGTCTACATCGTGAGGCAAGGGTAGGAATATGCTGCATCGGAGTGTGGTGGAGTCTCCATCTTTGGAGGGTTCTAATCAGAGGCTGGATGACCATCTGTCAGGGGTCCTTTGATTGTATGCTCCAGTATGGCAGGGGATTGGACTGGATTGCCCTCGCGGTCTCTTTCAGATCTATGATTCTATGGATAATGAGGTCTTCTACATGCTTTTAGACTGCTGTTCAGAGTTGGTGATAATGGCTGGGATTTGTAGACCAACAACATCTGGAGGGCTATATAATTAGAATCATAGAATCATAGAGTTGGAAGAGACCATTAGGGCCATCCAGTCCAACCCCTGCCATGCAGGAAATCCAAATCAAAGCATCCCTGACAGATGGCCATCCAGCCTCTGCTTAAAGACCTCCAAGGAAGGAGACTCCACTCCGAGGGAGTGTGTTCCACTGTTGAACAGCCCTTACTGTCAGGAAGTTCCTCCTAATGTTCAGGTGGAATCTCTTTTTTCCTGTAGTTTGTATCTATTGTTCTAGTGTCTGGAGCAGCAGAAAACAAGCTTGCTCCCTCTTCAACATGACATCCTTTCAAATATTTAAACAAGGCTATCATATCACCTCTTAACCTTCTTTTCTCCAGGGTAAACAACCCCAGCTCCCTAAGTCGTTCCTCATAGGGCATGGTTTCCAGACCCTTCACCATTTTTGTCGCCCTCCTTTGGACACGCTCCAGTTTCTCAATGTCCTTTCTGAATTGTGGTGCCCAGAACTGGACACAATATTCTAGGTGGGGCCTGACCAAAGCAGAATACAGTGGCACTATTACTTCTCTTGATCTAGACACTATACTTCTATTGATGCAGCCTAAAATAGC
>NW_024810593.1:0-2899 GCF_019175285.1 Sceloporus undulatus | reverse complement strand
GAACTGTGTTGCACTCCTCACAGTAACTGGGTGAAAATTGTTCAGCAATAATAGATAGTTGTGAAGTAACCCTGTTGCTATTGTTATTAATCAGAGGCAGTGGTGTCACTCGGGGATGCAGAGGGCTGTGAACTGCACTGGGTGATACCCAATAGCAATAGCAAGTACATTTCTATACCGCTTATCAGTGTACTTAAGCACTTCCTAAGCGGTTTAGAAAGTGTAAGCTAATTGCCCCAACAATCTGGGTACTCATTTTAGCGACCTCAGAAGGATGCAAGCCTGAGTTGAGCTTGAGCCCTTTTACTGGTATTGAACTCGTAACCTTATGGTTTGTGAGTGAATGGCTACAGTACAGGCATTTAACCATTGCACCACCAGGGCTCCTACCCAAGAGGGGACTATCACCCAATGAGGTGGTACAACAGGAGGGACTGGCACGGCTAATGGACAAGCAAGAAAGTGTGCTTTCCTGCTTGCCAAGCAGCTGCACCAGACACTAACAGGGCCCTCTGGAGGCCACAGCACCCCTCTCCGAGAACCAGTGACTTCTGGGGGAGCTGTTAGCCACACCAGGCCCTGAAGGACTTGGTGGCAAAGGGGCTGCTTTCATAATCTGGCGTGGTTGCAGCCACACTTGACCTTCACAGTTTTGGAGGGACAGCTGTCCAGGTGGGAGGGCAAGCAAGGTAGTCCCCCCCCATACACACCAGGTGACACCAACATCAGTGACACCACTAGTCAGAGTCCCAATAGCAATTTTTTTCTGGACTAAATTATTTGGGATGGCCCTACTAGTGCCACCCACAGTGCTTCTGGGGAGGAGTCTGCCCTTTTCAATAGTCTCTACATTTTATTCCATGTCCATAGTATGTTTTATATTATGATCCAAATTTTACACCATATCTTTATACCATATCGCAAATTCTTCATTGTGTTCTTTGCTGTTCTTTTATCATTTACACTGTTTTACACTATGTCTTAATTTTTTAAATAAATTATTTTGTGTGGCCCTGTTGTTGCCACCCACGATGATTGTGTGGAGTTGTCTGTCAATTTTGGCACTACATTATGTCTTCTGTGAAGTGCAGAACAAGATTTCCCACAATATGCCCCTCCTATACTATTCGAAGCCAGATATGAAACTACCCAACCTGTTCCAGGGACGTAGCCGGGGGGGGGGGGGTTCTTGGGGTCTGGACCCCCTCTTCCATTAGAAAAATCAATGGTGTGTGCTGCTGTGCTGCCGCGCCCAAGCCCCATTGTAATGGTGGCACTTAGTCTGGACCCCCCCTTCCTAAAATCCTGGCTACGTCCCTGGCTACGTCCATTCTACCAAGTTTCTATTTCGCCCAAAACAGCTATGCCCTCTTTCAAAGTCATGCACACCATCTTCTCTAGTTTGGTTCCGATACCTCTAGTATTGGCACAGAAACATCTGTACACAGTGACTGTTTCCATTTGTCTCTCCATGCTGTATAAATCTTTAACTGGCTATCTTGCACGGTGTATTTGTGACTTCTTTCTACCCTCATCTTCACTGGGGTGCTCAAACAGTTGTACTGTCTTCACCTAGAGCTGCTTCTGAACCTGGAACTCCCCAGCTTCTTTCAGGTTTTTCCCAAGGTGCAGCATTAAAAACTGCTATGCCATCCTTTGGCAGTTAAGTGCTAACCATCTTGTTCCTTCTGGTTCAAATGGAGCTGGTCACTTTTACACTGGCCTGCCTTGCCCAATGTATTCCCCGCAGCCTAATAAAACTAAACCTTTCCTCCCTACCTCACTTTCTCATGTACATAGTGAGAAATCTATTGGTTGAATCTTCACATGAAACATTTATTTTATTGAAGGACAACTCTCTTCTACTTGGAAATCCTGACATTCAGCCTACCAACCTAAATCTGACTTCCAGTTACATATCATTATTGTCAACATACACCACAATGTTTGACACACTGTGCACCAAACTATCTAGGCAACATATGACATCCACAATCTTTCACACTAAGTAGGCAAAGCACCATGATGGTCTACCTACCTATCATGGGCTGAATAGTCTATGCCTGTAATAACAGAAGTACCAGAACTCCACCTCCTGGTGCCTGGGAGTGGAATACTTCTATTCAGGGGCAGCTGGTGCCCAGCAGGTTGAGTGGAGCACAGAGCCAATGGGTTGCCAGAAAGACAGCCTACGACATTTAATATGCTATCCAACTGTCTTCCTGCCAGTATCTAAGCAGATTCAAGAAATGCATTTCTGTAGACTGAAATGAGGAACAGCATCCCAGTTTGAAAGGACTGAATGCTATAACAGTTGGTTCTATGCAGGAAGAAGGGATGTGGTTTCCCCTAACCCACACACCACCTCAATCCTCACATTATGTATCTTGCTCCTTGCACGAAGGACTTGGCCCCAGCAAGTCTCCATCTTAAAAAGGAGCTCTGAACATAAATAAAGGGAGGGGGAGGAGGAAGAGGAAAAAGTGTTTGGAGCAGCACAGTTGGTTCCTAGCAGAAAATTTATGTGACCACCATCACAAATTTCAGCTATCCCACTTTTCCAGTCCTCTGCTTCTTGAACAAGGTGTTTAGCTCCAGAAATTTCAGTCCTAGAAAAATGCATGTTGGTAGGGTGGGTTGGGGGAAGGAAAGAATTTACTCAGAGTAAAATGCATTGCATTAGATGTAGAATGAATGAATGAATGAATGAATGAATGAATGAAACTTTATTTATATACTGCCGTTCCTTCAATCACGGCGGTTTACAACATAATAAAAATACAGATGTACCAACGACAATCCCCCATATTAAAACAGTACAATACATCATCTAAAACATCGCAATACATTACTTAAAATCCATCATTCAATCATATAATTAAAACCAGTAAAAAGCAAT
>NW_024810592.1:0-2899 GCF_019175285.1 Sceloporus undulatus | reverse complement strand
GGAGGAGGAGGAGGAGGAGGAGGAGGAGGAGAAAGGCTTAGAGGAGGAGGAGGAGGAGAAAGGCTTAGAGGAAGGGCTGGAGGAGGAGAAAGGCTTAGAGGAGGAGGAGGAGGAAGGCTTAGAGGAAGGGCCTGAGGAGGAGGAGGAGGAGGAAGGCTTAGAGGAAGAGCCGGAGGAGGAAGAGGAGGAGGAAGAAGGGCTTACAGGAAGGGCCTGAGGAGGAAGAGGAAGAAGGCTTAGAAGAAGGACCTGAGGAAGAGGAGGAGGAAGAGAAGGAAGGCTTAGAGGAAGAGGAGGAGGAAGGCTTAGAAGAAGGACCTGAGGAGGAGGAGAAGGAGGAGCAGAGAGAATTTTGGAGGATTCTGTAGAGGAAGAAGAAGGAGAAGAAGAAGAAGGGGCTCCTGAGCATACGCAGAGGCCTCTGGGGAGAAGCCACAGGGAAAAATCTCCTGGTTGTAACTTATTACTATTATTAGTAGTAGCATTAGTATTATTAAATTTTATTTATTTATAAAGAAATGTAAAAACGTATTTATAAAGAGCATCTCAGTGAGTCTCTATATTATAGCATCAGGAAAGATTTTAGATGCTGTTAAGGTTTGGAAATGCTGTTTGGGGTCCCTTCTGACTTTGGAGCCCTTTCATCCTCCATTTTGGGTTCAATGAAGGCCTCAAACTGCCAACTGCCAAGTGTTGAGCCTGAGGCATCAATTTTGTATTCTGGCGGCCATTTTGTGCTGCTTGTGACTGTGGGGAATAATGTTCCAGAACCTTCTATGAGGTCTCAGTTGAACAGTCCTCTCTTTCTCTCCTGAGGCTCCAGAGTCAGAAGGAGGCCAGGCTCCTGGGGCCAAAAGGAAGGAAGTGTGTCTCTTTGTGTGTCTTTTGTGTCTCTTTTCTGAGAGGGTTTTCTTATTACACAGCTCTGCTCCTTCTGGGGAACATGGGTTTTAAAGGGATCAGAAATGGGGATGATAGTTTTAATACAAGCCTTATTATTATTATTCTTAACAAACATTGGGCTTTGGCTTCTAAGAGGAGGCTAGTCCCCCAAACAAGGCCAAAAGTGGCTCCTTTGGGAGGTTTTAACAGTCTCCCCAGTTTCCTTATTAATAGATTTTCAGGCAAGAAGGAAGGAGACAGACCAGAATAACTCCTATTACCAAGAATTAAACAAACAAAAAGAGAAACAAAGAAGAACAACAAAAATAAGGATTAGACAGAAAAGCAAACTGCTTTTATTTAAAAAAGCAAAACCATTTTTAACAGGATAAAAAATCGACTTCTTCTATCCTTTATAACCGACTGAGACTGTATCAGAACTGCAGAAATAATCTGGTTGGAAACCACTTTTTTTCTTTTGTAATTTATTTATAAACAATCCTTTACAAACAAAAATGAAAAAAACATACCAAGACATTTGCATAACAAATACAGCTACAACAACAAAAAAGTACAAATACCTATAACATAGACATACAACATGCAATAAATAACATCCTGATATACAAAACTGTCAGAAATGTACTATTAAGTTACTTCCCAGTTAAGCTAAGATGACCCTTTTATTTAATTTACTTAAATTTATACAAGGTATCAATACGTGTTAAACCTCTAATGTTGATGTAGACTTTCCATATGATATCTGGGACTGTAAATTAAAAATTAGTATTACAAAATAAATCAAAGCATGACCAGTCCTCTTTAGTTTTCTCAACTGGTTTATCCCTCAAGATTGTGGTTAAAATTTCCAATGTCCTTGCTTCTCTTAGTTTAATTATCTACTCCTCTATTTTAGGAATTTGGATGTTTTTCCAATACTGTGCGTGACCATGTAAAAAATTAATCTGGGAAATCTTTTAGCTACTTCCTTTTCCAGTTTATATGTCAGATTGAGCAAAAAAATCAGAGGGTTTAAAGGTATATCTTTGATTTTATATGCATCCAGTATTCCTTAGCCTTATCACAGCTCGACCAGAAATGAAGGACCCTTCATGTTTCAAACATTTATATCATCTCTTGTCTCTGGTACTGTAAATTTTGTTGATTTTTGTGGGAGACATGTACCACCTAAATAACATTTTCACATAATTCTCCTTACAATTTCGACAGACAGTAAAATTCTTCCTTTCCTTCCAAGAATGCTCCTAGTTCTCTAATTCTATTGGGTTTCCAATATCTGTAGCCCAAATTATCATAGAATGCTTTATAGAATGCTTCATCTTCCAAATCCCTTTCTTTCAACACCTTGTAATATTTTGATAGGTATTTCTTTCCATTATCTTCTATAATAGTATCTAACTCATTCTTTGTATTAATAAAATTCTGTTAATAAAACGAAAATTTTTGAGATCTACTTTAAATCTTTCTGCCAATTGAAAATGTAAATACCAATCAATTTGAATATCTTCTGCTTCTAACTGATCTCATGTTTTCAAAATTATGCTATTACTATTATGCTGCAATAAAATATCTTTATAGGTAATCCATTTTTTAATATTAGTTCTAGTTCTAGAATAAAGAGCCTCTTCAGGAGATATCCATAATAGTAGTTTGTATAATAAGGGGTTTTAATCTTATACCAGACCCACTTTAACTCTCCTGGTTCCATCCTATGGAATCCTGGGATTTGTAGTTTGTTGTGGCATGAGAGCTCTCTGGCAGAGAAGGCTAAGTGTCCCAAAGGTTAAATCCCAGGATGCCATAGCACTGAACGGTTAAAGCAATGTCAAAGTGCCTTATTTCTATAGTGTGGATGCAGCCTTCTTGGGAAAGAGGCTGATGATGGGGAAAAGAGGAAGAATTCAGAGGCTGATGATGGGGAAAAGAGGAAGAATTCAGAATCATAGAATCATAGAGTTGGAAGAGACCACTAGGGCCATCCAGTCCAACCCCCTGC
>NW_024810591.1:0-2899 GCF_019175285.1 Sceloporus undulatus | reverse complement strand
GAATATCAGAAAGTATTATGAGGCTCTGAGTAGGAAGCTGAAAGAAAAGGATACACAGGTTGTCATCTCATCTCTTCTCCCAGTTGAAGGGCATGGTCCAGGAAGGGAGAGGAAAATAACGGATGTAAACAACTGGCTCCGTAGATGGTGACACCAAGAACAGTTTGGATTCTTGGACCATGGGCTGCAGTTCCATGAGGAGGGACTTCTGGCAAGGGATGGGTTGCATCTCACGCCAGTTGGCAAAAATGTTTTTGCCAATAGTCTTAAAAATTTGATCAGGAGGGCTTTAAACTGAGTTAAGTGGGGGAAGGAGACAGTATTCTGGAAGGTAAAAGGGTTGGAGACAATAGTGAAACTGACACAGAGGGAACAAGGCAAACAGTGCAAGGACCCAAATATGGGAGGCAAAAGAACTTGCACAGGCAGCAAGAAAAGGGAACACATGGTCTTAGATGTCTCTACACAGAGCATGGGAAATAAATAGGATGAACTTGAATTCCTAGCACAACAAAGCAAATATGATATAATCGGCATCACTTAAACCTGGTGGGATGAGTCTCATGACTGGAATGTAGAAATGAAGGGGTATAACCTTTCTAAGAGAAACCGGCCAAACAGGAAAGGGGGAGGAATAGCCTTATATGTCAGGAACATTTACACCAGTGAAGAGATCCAGGACATCCATCCTGGAAGCCAGGTGGAGAGCATCTGAATAAAAAATTAAAGGGGAGGGAAACAACAAGGATGCTGTTGTGGGAGTCTACTACAGACCCCCAAGTCAGATGGAGGAATTGGATGATGCCTTTCTAGAACAGATGACCACACATTCGGAAAGGAGAGATGTAGTAGTGATGGGTGACTTCAACTATCCTGATATTTGCTGGAAGTCAAACTCAGCCAAATCCTCAAGGTCTAGCAAATTCCTCACTTGCCTTGGAGACCATTTCATTGTCCAAAAGGTGGAAGAGGCAACAAGGGGATCAGCTAATTTGGATCTGATCCTAACCAACAAGGATGACCTAGTTAATGGAGTGCAAGTGGTGGGATCCTTAGGTGGGAGTGATCATGCACTCCTGGAGTTTGTTATATAGTGGAAAGGAGTAGCCAGACATAGTCAGACACACATTCTAGACTTTAGGAAACCTGATGTTAGTAAACTTAAAGAAATACTGTGGTGATCCCATGGTCAGCAATACTAAAAGAGAAGGGAGTTCAAGACGGATGGGAGTTTCTTAAAAGGGAAATACTGAAGGCACAATTTCAAACAGTTCCAATGAGGAAGAAAAATGGGAGGTGTCTCAAAAAACCAGGATGGATGACTAAGGAACTTAAAGATTAAAGAGCCTTTATGGAGAGAAGCTTGCTTAAGTGTGTTTTATCAGCATCGGAGGGAAGGAGGAAATTCCAGAACAGCACAGACAGCTCTGAGACAGTTGCTTGGTGATTATTCTCATGGGTGCTTCTGATGAAAGACTGTGTACTCACATTCCAACAAGGTTACAGGCCCAGTCCTTGCTGAGGAATCAACTGGAGACTGAGTGTGAATTTCAATCTAATGCTGAGTTTAATATTGTCGGTGGGCTGGAAGGCAAGAGGACTGTTTCCTGTGTCTTATCAAAACAGACAGTGGAAGCTGGGAAGACTGCCAGAACACAAAAGTTGTAATTAATAATGGAGGCAGTTAAATTTCCCAAATTAAATGAATCCAATTATCCAGCATGGAGTACGTATGCTGAAGCACTCATAATTAGAGAAGGTCTGTGGGATGTGGTTGAAAGAGAAGCTACAGAAGCTACTATTGAAGATGATAAGAAAGCCAGAGCTTCTATACTACTGACATTGAGCCAAGCCAGATTAATCATGTCAGAGAAGAGGTCTGCAAAAGCAGTCTAAGACGCTCTTAAGGACATACATCACTCTGGCATGGCATTGTCAAGGATTATTTGGTGCAGGAGACTGTATGCCTGTAAGATGCAACAGGGACATTCCCTGGAAATGCATCTGAAAACAACCCAAGTGCAAATGAGAGGTGTTGACATTCCAAAGGAACAAAAAGCTTAAATCTTATTGGGGAGTCTCACCAAGGACTATGAGCACATTTTGTAAGGTTTCCAGGGGGGACCAAATTACTATGGGGTTGGTAGCTGCACATGTCTTGGAAGAAAGCCAGCGATGCCAGTTTGAGACAGGGCTCCAGAGGCAACAACATGTGGTGCCAAGGCCAACACACTCACCGGAGGCATCTAAGGAACTGCAACCTGAGAAGGCAGCTGTGTTGTGAGATCTGGAAACCTCAGGCTAATGATCCATAGCCAACTTATTGCAAAAACAAGAAAGGTTATTGTAAGATGCACAGCAGAAGTAACCACAAGCACTTCTTTGCAGAATCTGAAGGCACAGGGAAAAATTCCCACTTTAAAACCAACCCCTCCTTCCCCACCCAGAGGGCTTTTACACCACACCCATTACTCAGTCACCATGGCAACAGCCACCTTAACCTTGAAGGACAATTACATTTTATCCCACACTCCAAACCCCTTAGCAGGGCCCCATCACCAAGCCAAACCTCACCCTTAATATTCCACCTTATTTTCCCAACCCACTATGCAATCTCAACACAGAGAACTATCTAGATCAGGGGTAGGCAACCTGCGGCCTGCGGGCCGGATGCGGCCCAGCGAAGCCTTGGGAACGGCCCCAGCCCAGTCCTGCCGCCGATTGCCGCTGGGGCCTTTGGGGGGCAATTGTCTATAGAAGCCTCAGAAACATGCATTTATATTAACATTTTTAAAAAAATCAGCAAATTTTTTTGCGTGTCCTCCATTTTTTTTTTTAAAAAAAGTGTCTTTCATTTGAAATTTTTGTCCTACATTTGTCCTGGTTTATTTATATATTT
>NW_024810590.1:0-2900 GCF_019175285.1 Sceloporus undulatus | reverse complement strand
TACAGGCAAATATTCCAAAATATTCCAAAAAAGTAATAATAATAATATTCAAAAACATCTCTGGTTCCAAGTATTTCAGATAAGGGAGAAGTCAAACTGCAATGCAGTTCAACACCACTTTAACCTCCATGGCTCCATGCTGTGGAATTCTGGGATTTGTAGTTTTGCGAGACATTTAGCCTTCTCTGTCAGAGGGCTCTGGTGACTCACAAAACTACAAATCCCAGGATTCCATTGGATGGCACCAGGGCAGTTAAAGCCGTGTCAAACTGGATTAATTCTGTGGTACAGATGCAGCCACAGAATCATATAATCTAATATTTATATATACACACACACACACACACACACACACACACACAAACATATATATATATAGTGTATATATACACACAAAGAGACACACACAAATCCCAGTGAAAGCATCCACAGCAAAAGCATCCTAAAGAGGAGGCCATTCTTATTAAAACTTCCAATTAAGGAAAACTGTACTAATTAAGGAGAACTCCTCTATTGCTAATCACTGTGTGTGTTTTAATGCGTTTTAATATATGTTTCAACCTAATTTTATTTTTATATTTTTTCCTAAAGAAACTTTTGTATCCTAAACATTTTAAACAATGTGTTTTTTTAATTGTTGCAAGCAGCTTTGAGTCCCAATCTGAGGGGGAAAAAGGGGGGGGAAAAACCAAAAAACGCAATTTAAAAAGTAGGGCCATTCTGCTCTTAAGGCAGCTTTTTCTGTCAAGATAGTATACAGCAGATACAGTTCCATAAACAACCATTAAGCGCTTCAGGAGGAGAGGAAATTTACCTCAGTCACAGTCCATTAGAAAGGTGTCTGGTCTCTCTGTCAAAATAAAGAAAGGATTTTAAAATTAAAGGCGTTACAAAATTTACCTCAGTCACAAGCCTCCAAAAAAAGTTACTCAGTCACAATCCACTTTCTTTCTCCTCCCATATATATATATATATATATTCATATCCTATATATATTAGAATTCAAAGTAGTGGAAAATTTACCTCAGTCACAATCCACTAAAACAGGTCTCTTTGTCAATATAAATTAGAACTCTAGAATTAAAAGTGCTACACAATTTACCTCAGTCACAATCCACTTTCTTCCAACCCCATATCTATCTATCTATCTATCTATCTATCTATCTATCTATCTATCTAAAACAAAAAACAGGTGTCTGGCATCTTTATCAACACAAATTATAATTTTAAAATTAAAAGTGCCACACATTTTACCTCAGTCACAATCCACTCAAAAAAGGTGTCTGGTCTCTTTTTCAAAACAAGTAAGAACTTAGGAATTAAAGGTGGTACAAAATTTACCTCAGTCACAATCCATTTTATTCCTCCTTCCATACATACACACACACACACACACACATATATATATATAAAACAGGTCTCTGGCATCTTTGCCAAATAAATTAGAATGCTACAGTAAAAAGTGCTACACAATTTACCTCACTCACAATCCATTTTATTCCTCCTTCCATACACACACACACACACATATATATATATATAAAACAGGTCTCTGGCATCTTTGCCAAATAAATTAGAATGCTACAGTAAAAAGTGCTACACAATTTACCTCACTCACACAATCCATTTTCTTCCTCCTCATATTCACACACACACACACACACACACACACACACACAGAAAAAAACAGGTATCTGGCCCCTTTGTCAAAATAAATAAGAGTTTTGGAACTAAAAGTGCTACACAATTTACCTCAGTCACAATCCACTAAAAAGGTATCTGGCCTCTTTGTCAAAGTAAATAAGATTTTGAGAATTAAAAGTAGTGCAGAATTTACCTCAGTCACAATTTACCTCAGGTCTCTTTGTCAAAATAAATGAGAACTCTAGAATTAAGAGTCTTGCAAAATTTACCTCAGTGACAATCCACTTTATTCCATCCTCCATATATAAACACACACACATACACACAAACCCACACAAAAAGCAGGTGTCTGGCTTCTTTGTCAAAATAAATAAGAATTTTATAATTAAAAATGCTACAAAATTTACTTCATTTAAAACACACTAAAACAGGAGTGTGGTCCCTTTGTCAAAATAAATTAGGGTTTCTGAATTAAAAGTACTACAAAATTTACAGTGACAATTCAGTTTTTACCTCCTCATACACACACACACACACACACACACACAAACCCAGGTGTCTGGTCTCTCTTTGTCAAAATATATGAGAATTTTAGAATGAAGAGTGCTGCAACATTCACCTGAGTCACAATCCACTTTCTTCCACTTCTCATATATGTGTGTGTGTGTGTGTGTGTAAATACACACACACACATTCATTTATACAAAGAAACAAACAAAAAGCAGCTGCCTGGCTTCGAGAATTTGATAATAAAAAGTGCTACAAAATTTACCTCAGTCACAAGCCACTGAAAAAAGGTGTCTAGTCGCTTTGTCAAAATAAATTGGAATTGTAGAAATAAAAGTAGTACAAAATTTACCTCATACATACATATATATATATAGAGAGAGAGAGAGAGACATACAAAGAAACAAAAAAACAGGTGTCTGGCCTCTTTGTCAAAATAAAATATTATTCTAGAATTAAAAATGCTACACAATTTACCTCAGTCACAATCCACTTTCTTCCATTCCCCCATCTATCTATCTATCTATCTACACACACACACACACATATATATATAAAACAATATATATATATATATATACACACACACACACACACATTGTGTGTATATATATATATAAATATATGTGTGTGTGTGTTGTTTGTGTGTGTATATTGTATATATATAAATACATAAAAACAAAAAAGCAGCTGCCTGGCCTCTTTGTCAAAATAAATTAGAACGTTATAATTAAACCTGCTACAAAATT
>NW_024810589.1:0-2900 GCF_019175285.1 Sceloporus undulatus | reverse complement strand
GGTTGCTCCGCAACCCCGCTGCAACCGGGCTTTTCCCGGTTTTTGGCGGCACCCGTGCTGTGACCGGGCAAATGCTGCCAAAACCGGGAAAAACCCGGTTGCAGCCGGGTTATGGCAACCCTAGCTAGAACACAAAATGGCCACCAGAACACAAAATGGCCTCCTCTGCCTGAATGCTTGGCAGTTGACATTTGAGGCTTTCAAGGGAAGAGTGGAAGGGGGTCCTGGAGGGAGGAGGTCTTGGGAGATATAGGGCCTTACTGAGATATTCAGTGTTTGCTTCCTAACAAAGGGGTTTCTGGCCCCATAAAGAATTTGGGGCAAACTGGATCTGAAAGGCAGTAGTAGCATTTTCTCTTGCCAATGGGATTCACAGTGCATTCCCTGGACTGGATCTCCCAGCATCCACATGGACAGAGAGAGGAGGGTCCTGCCCTGCATAGGGCTGCCATCTCATGGGTCTTAGGCTTTGGGAATGTGTGCCTTTGGCCAGTGTCCGTGTGGCTGGGGCTCCAGGGTCCCTCAGTCCCTCTTGCCTTCTTCCATATTAACTGCAGGAGGAGCCTATGAAGGTGGGGCAGGGGGCGGGTCTTCCAGCTCCTCTGCCCCCATTGGCCTGAATGAAGAAGGGGAGGAGCTTCTGCCTCTCTATTTAGCTCTGTGAAAGTAAGAGTGAGCGAGGAGTAGAGAGTGAGAAGGGGAAAGACAGACAGACAAGGAGAGAGAGAGCAGAGGGACAAGGCCTGGAAGCGGTAAACTTCACTGCTGTGCTGAGGCCTCCAACTGCCAAATGCAGAGCCAGAGGTGGCCATTTTGTGTCCTGGTGGCCATTTTTTGTTGCTTGTGACTGTAGGGAATAATGTTCCGGAACCTTCTCTGAGGCCTCAGTTGAACAGAGGCTTCTCTTTCTCTCCTGAGGCTCCAGAGTCAGAAGGAGGCCAGGCTCCTTGGGCCAAAAGGAAGGAAGTGTGTCTCTTTGTGTGTCTTTTATATGTGTTTTCTGAGAGGGTTTTCTTACACAGCTCTGCTCCTTCTGGGGAACATGGGTTTTAAAACAGATCAGAAATGGGGAGGATAGTTTTAATACAAGCCTTATCCTTATTCTTCACAATCATTGGGCTTTGGCTTCTAAGAGGAGGCTAGTCCCCCAAAAAAGGCCAAAACTGTCTCCTTTGGGAGGTTTTAAAAGTCTCCCCAGTTTCCTTATTAATAGATTTTCAGGCAAGAAGGAAGGAGACAGACCAGAATAACTCAGATTACCAAGAATGAAACAAACATAGAAACAAACAAGAACAACAAAAATAAGGATTAGAGACTAAAACAAACTACTTAATTTTTTAAAGGAAAAGCATTATTAGGAGGATAAAAACATGACATGGCTGCTTCTACCCTTTTAAAATCGACTGTATCTGCACTGCAGAAATAATCCAGTTCTAAAGTGTGTTAACTCTCCTGGTTCCATGCTATGGAATCCTGGGATTTGTAGTTTGTTGTGGCATGAGAACTCTCTGGCAGATAAGGCTAAGTGTCCAAAGGAAAAATCCCAGGATTCCATAGCACTGAGCGGTTAAAGCGGTGTCAGAGTGCCATATTTCTATAGTGCAGATGCAGCCTTCTTGGGAAAGGGGCTGATGCTGGGGAAAAGCACTGGGGACTTCTGGAGCTTTCAGCAGATGATTTATTTATGATGCCCTCATTTCACATCTAACTACAGGGACATAACCAGGGCCCTCTCCAATTCCCCATCCCCTAATCACTCACCACTCTAAGAAGGCATGGAGTATCTGTTGTGTAGGGGAGCTGCAGTGAATCTATGCTAGGTCCAGGGGGCTTTGTTTGGTGCAGAGGGAGGAAGGGGATGCCCACCTCTGCATTGGCCCAAAGGAGGCATGTGTCACCTGCGTATGTCACCAGGAGGATGCTGTTCTCTGTGTCTTTGAATGTTGCAGGGTTACTTACCAAGCCAATCCTAACCCTGGTACCTTTTCTCAGGAACTTCATCTCAGCCTCCCTGGACACGGCTTTGGGGCCTCTCTTGCTGGAAGTGACCAAGTGCAGGGCCACCAGGACCCCTGCCCACTTGATGGCTAACACAGAGGCCAAGCGGAGGGAGTCGGACTCCAACAGAAAGAGGCTCCTGAGGTACAACAGCTCTTTGGTAAGTTGCCATCCTTACTATTAGTTTTATCTATGTCTGGGCCGGCTCATGAAAGCAAGCAGAGAACATACTGTCCCAGTTTGGCAGAAAGAGTCCTGGGTAATACTCTGTCACCTCATTTTTTCAGGGGCTTAGAAAATGTCCTATTTCACTCTCCTCCTCCCACTTTCCCCCTTCTCCTCAGGTCAGTTCAGTTGCTGCAAAATGTGTTCCAAGTTCAAAAGAGTGTGCATCCCATCCACTCAAAAGAGGGGAGATGGGAGGAGGGATTGAGTCACGGTCTTGTCCTTGTCAGGAGTTGGAGGCAAAAGCAAACTGCGGTACCCTTCCTTGCTTGTGTGATCTTTATCATTAACAACTTTGGCCATCTTGACCCCCTTCTGGTGTCGCTTAGCCACATATGTCTTGCTTTCTCAATCTGTGAAATGCTGAGGGATATAGAGGAATATCTCTGGACCTAAATTGAGGCTGTGCCCAGTGGCCCTCAAGCCCAGAGCACTCCCTAGAACTGTTTTTTTAAAAAGGAAATATGCCTCTGAAATTAGGTGAGATATGGCTAAATGCACTATAATTCATTGGTCACTAAATGTACTATACAATGTTGTGATAGTCAGTATCCTAATCAATAATATATCAGACATGGCCTAAATTATATTGTTTATCATATTGTATATTATATTGAAAGGATTTGAGACACTTTTTGCTTGTTTGCAGAATTTAAAGTTTATTTCCTGGACTGAAT
>NW_024810588.1:0-2900 GCF_019175285.1 Sceloporus undulatus | reverse complement strand
GAACCAGTGTTCTGATTCAGTGCAAAGAGTCACCATTAGAGTATTGATCTGGCATGATATGAAGGAAGATGTGATATAAAACCTCAGTTGCTCACATTTTTGAGAGGGAGGAGTAGACTTAATCCGAATCTCCATTTTCTCCTAACCAGTTAACAGATTCAGAGGTCAAAGACGTGGACAACAGAATCACTCAGCATCGCCAAATTAATTTCCTTCTCTCTTCCTCTCTCTCTTTTATCTGAGTTGTTCCGGCTAGTGATGTCTTCTGTAGGAGAGAATCAAGTCTTCGTTTGGAGGCTGCATATGTCAGAGAAGCCGTCACCTCCTCGATTCGCCTGTTTCAATAATGAATTGCCCTCGCCGCAAACAATTAAATGTCTTATCTCTAATTTGAGTTTGTTCAGGCATTAATTTCTTTTTATGCCTTCACCTGCAAGATTAAACAGCCTTCTCTGTAATATCCTCTACGTGCTGTCACTCACCAAACATGTTTTGTCACCGCTTGGGTAAGGCCTTAGCTGACTACTAAAGAGTCGAGGAGGGACCTGTCAATGGCCTACTTTCAGGACTTGGCAAAGGAAGTGCCCACACTGCAAGGGAAAGACCATAATCTCCCTCTCAGTCTCCCTCTTAGCATAATTTCTTGTGTGTGTTATGATTTGTCCAAGAGATAGAAATAACACTATAAAAACAACCAGCTATTAGCTCACATGCTCATCCGAAATGGCTGAGATTTACCCCAGCATAGCAATAGCAATAGCCCTTTTCTTTCTATCAATACCTCCATTACAAGTCCACCTCTATTATGGTGTCTACAATTTCTTCCATTTTTGAGGATGGAGTCTTGCTTTGCTGATTCATGATGAGGAGGAGGTGAGCTTGGATACTTGAAGACTCTGCCCCTGGAATGTAAGTTCTCTCAGGTTCTACCAAGCTAGTAAAGATTCAAGTATTTCTCTAGAAGAGGACAGCTGCTGAAATCCCATTTTATATTGGTAAAGTGTAATGTTTCATCAGTGTATATAGGCAGTTGTCTGGGAAGGTAATGACTACTTGCTGGGCAACAGTATGGAAGAGGTATTCTAGTTCTGCAATAACCAAACAGGCCTTCTTTCTGGTTGGTGAGATAAACAATATTCTCCTAGGTCTTTTTTCTGTGGACAAATAATCAGAGTTGGAATGATGAAAGGGAAAGGAGAACATATACTCTCTTCAGTTACTCGTTCTCTTCTGCATAGTCCAATGATCTTCCTGGAAGGGAAGGGATATGACGCAACCTCTCCATTGCTCTTGTTTGTCTAGTTGCCAACACAGGCCACTGCGTCCTTATTCTCACACCCTTCTTACATATCTTTGTCTGCATCTATATTACAGAATTAATGCAGTTTGATACCACTTTAAATGCCATGGCTCGGTGCTCTAGAATCTTGGGATTTGTCATTTTGTGAGATGTTTAACCTTCTCTGTCAGAGAGCTTTGGTACCGCACCAAAATATAAATCACAGGATTCCATAGAATATTTCTATGCATGTTCACATGTTTCTCTGCACAGAAAAAAAAGTAGAATATTTTGAGATGTTCAGATACTGGGGTAAAACTATACCAAGGTCTTGTTGTATTTTTATTCTTCCTAACAGGGTTTTTAGACTGCTGGGTAATGCATTATTTTTAAAATGGAGGAAAATAATAGAGGGCTGGCATCGTGTTCACAAATTATGACAGTATAAGTCTGACTCATGAGAACCAGCATGGTGTAGTGGTTTGAGCATTGGACTACAACCCTGGAGGCTGGGGTTCAGTTCCACACTCAGCCATGAAAACCTGCTTGGTGACCCAGAAAACCCCATTATAGGTTCGCTTTTGGGTTGCCACAAACATGAACTGACTTCAAGGCACATAAGTCTGACTCACATCATCATATTGTAGTTGTATATATGCTGCTCAGGTTGGAAGCCTTTTCTGACAACATGGCAACCAAAGGTTCCTCTAAAACCTACCTTTTGAGCAGTGCAGCTCTCAACATGGCCACCCCCCCCCCACATGACCATTTCTAAGGCCCCACAAATGCCTATCACACCACACCCAACTTCTGAAAAAGAGTTAGACATACCCCACTCATCCTTCCATTCTTCAGAAATATGAATATGATCGTGTTGTTGCGGGATGCTTTGCATAAGGGGTAGGTTTTGAGGGGCAGCGTGGGGAGTTTCACCTACAGAGGCACAGCAACAACTTTGTAGTCATGTCTTCTGAAGTAGGATCTTGGCTAGAACATTCTTCTCATCCCTTGAGGCCATTAATTGCTTATCCCTTCTTTGTCTTCTCTTTGAACTTCCTTTGTTTCCCATTTTTCAGTTGGCTGGAATTTATCTGAAAGTTTAGCCAGGATGAAAATACTAATAATAAAAAGAGAGAGGGAGGGAGGGAGAGAGAGATCCATTTATTTATTCTGTGTTGAGACTTGCACTTCACCCTGCAGCTGACATTTTATTAATTGTTTCTGTTTCATTTGTGTTACTTACGAGACAGGCAGTAGGGGAAGAGGGAAGGGTGGCACAAGGAGAAGTGGTGGTGAAGACGGACGAGACGAGAGATTTCATTGGCAAAAAACAGCTTCCAGCACTGAAAATATATTTGTTTTTTGAGACTGAATTTCCTCAGCCTTACTTTAGCCTCTACCTGCTGCAACATTTCATGTGGTTTCCTGCATCTGCCAAAGGGGAGAAAACACCTCCCAGGTTAAAAAAAAAGATCTTATTTGTTCACCCTTTTGATATTATTGTGCTTTATCCCCCCTTACTACTATGATGGGATTCCAACCACTGACCAGCCAAAGTACTGGTGGTCTTAGTAGCTCAACTGAGGTTACATGGCATACATCTATGCCCCTATACCCATTC
>NW_024810587.1:2067-2900 GCF_019175285.1 Sceloporus undulatus | reverse complement strand
AAGAAAGGAGCCGCTTGGGAATGGGGACCCGAACAGGAAAAAGCCTTCGCTACCCTAAAGCAAGACTTGGCCAAGGCTCCTGCCTTAGTACATCCCGATGTTAGTCAGCCCTTCTACATCCAGTTAGCTGTCTCCGATGGCCATGTGGGAGCGATCCTCTCTCAGCTCCGGAACGGCACCCAGAGAGCAGTTGCTTATGCCTCCCGTAACCTCACCCCCACAGAAGTAAAATTCGGGCCATGCGAGAAAACCTGCTTAGCTTTGGTATGGGCCCTCACAAAATGGGAATTCATCATAGGAGGCGCCCAAGTTATTGTTCAGACTCCTCACACTCCCTTAAAATACATTTTGTCTGGAAAAATCCAGGACGGGCAGGTCCACAATGCCCGAATTGCTAAATGGACTTTAGAGTTAGTCAAGAGAGGTGTGGGATACCAACGGCAAGCGAGCGAGCCTCCCGCCCCCTATGGGCTAATTGTCACGGGGTCCGTTCATGAATGCCCACTACCACCCATTGCTGACCACACCTGGCCAGTAACCCCCGGGGAACCCTTATCCGTAGCTCTCGACAAAGGGTTCCACTGTTGGTTCTGTGATGGATCCTCATACTGCCTGGAAGGCACCCGCTACACGGGATATGGGGCCATCAGAGCCAATGATTCTCATGTCCTCCAGGGAAATGTTCGTCCCCACTCCAGCCAAGCCGCGGAAGTTACCGCGTTGCTGGCAGTCTTAGCATTTGAGCCCCATGACGTCCCTGTTGCAATTTACACAGACTCTCAGTGGTCTGTCAATGCCGCCCTAGATTGGCTCCCGGTGTGGCTCAACCGAGA
>NW_024810587.1:0-1967 GCF_019175285.1 Sceloporus undulatus | reverse complement strand
CACTCCAGCCAAGCCGCGGAAGTTACCGCGTTGCTGGCAGTCTTAGCCTTTGAGCCCCATGACGTCCCGGTTGCAATTTACACAGACTCTCAGTGGTCTGTCAATGCCGCCCTAGATTGGCTCCCGGTGTGGCTCAACCGAGAATGGAAGACAAATGATGACAAGCCTGTAGCTCATGCAGACATTTGGAAGCAAGTAGCTAGGCTGATCCTAGAGCGCACTGCGGACACCCAAGTTGCTTTTGTAAAAGGACACCAGAAAGGGGCCCAAGAGGTGGCCCGGTGGAATAATCAAGCCGATTCCCTAGCCAAGGAGGTGGCCCGACTGCCGGAGACCGCTGCCCCACTGCATCCTATAAATGTCAAGCCCAAAAACCCGCTAGTGCCCCCAACCTTAGACCTGGCTCAATTGCAGAAAGGAGACAAAGAGATCCAGGAATTGATTCAAAAAGGCAAGGACCCCACGAACCGATATGAAATAAAGGAAAAAGAAGGAGTGTGGTGGGCAGTAGATAGCGAGGGAACTCACAATTGGATCGTGCCCATGGACCTCCGAGGGGATCTCATCCAATTTGTACATGAGATCGGGCACAGAGGGAAACAGGGCACCTACGAGAGAGTAAGGGAAGCCGGATGGTGGCCTAAAATGAGGGAGGAGATAGACCAATGGGTAGACAACTGCCTGGCCTGCGCCATGGTCAACGCAGACCCCAGTGGTCCTAAGGCTGCCATAAGGCACCAACGTATCAATGGCCCTTGGACCCGGCTCCAGATAGATTTCATAGGCCCCTTACCCACTACAGCCAGACACAACAAATACTGCCTCACCATAATCGACCCCTTTAGTAAATGGGTAGAAGCCTTCCCCACTAGAGACAACACTGCGGCAACCACAGCCAAGATCCTATTCACACAGGTTCTGTCCCGGTTTGGGATGGTGCGCGAAATAGACCATGATTGCGGACCCCACTTCACCAGGGAGGTCATGAAGGAGCTTTGCCGAGCCTTAGGTATCAGGCAGAAGTTCCATATTCCGTACCACCCACAAAGCTCAGGGGGGGTCGAACGCACTAACAGAACCCTAAAGGAGGCGCTATGTAAAGTGGTGAAGGCCTCTGGGAAAGATTGGGACGCAAAACTCCCCATAATCCTCATGGCCTTCCGAGGCACGGTAGCATCCCACGGCTTCACGCCGCATCAGGTTATGACGGGGCGCAAAATGGTCATGCCCGAATCTTTTTGGATAGACACCACCCTGCCAGCAGAGCTAGAACCGGTTCTACTGAACCATGAGTGGATCAGGACCCTCTTACAGAGCTTGAGCCACATCCACCGACAAGTAGCCATAAACCTAGGGAAGAACAGGCAGTCCATGGACCGCAAGCTAGGGTGGGTGCGTAACCCCCAGCAGTGGGATCCGGGACAGCTGGTCATGTACCGAAACTTTTCCCAACATAAACATGCCCTTTCAGCCAAATGGGTCGGCCCGGTAAAAATCACGGAGCGCATTTCGCCAGCGGTATATCGAATAAAGATCCCCAGTAAACAGGGAGACAGATTTAAATATTTCCATTCATCTCAGTTGAAGGAATGGAAAGGGGAACCCACCCCGATGAGGCCGGTCCAGGAATGGCCCGAGCTCCCCATAGTAAACCTGTCTGAAACTTTTCTGTGTGAGGACGGAGGCTAGGAAGCAGAAAGCCGTCACTCACAACCCACCTCTGTTTCCCTACAGGGACACGAGATGGTGGTCCATATTTGGGCCCTATGGATCCTTATATGGCTAGACAGCGACATGGCATCCCCCATCTACCCCACCCAATTCGATACTACGTGGGAATTCAACATAGAGGCAGATTGTCACTGGGCACCACCATACGAGGGAATTTACAATGTCCTAGACGCCATGGATGAAGCCCGCCTTTGGTATGACAAAAAGCTCCCCCTCAAAATCAAAACTAGAATCTA
>NW_024810586.1:0-2900 GCF_019175285.1 Sceloporus undulatus | reverse complement strand
ATTTGTCCATGGCTGCTGCCACACTGCAGAATTAATGCAGTCTGACACTGCTTTTATCTGTCATGGCTCTATCCTATGGAATCCTGGGATCTGTAGTTTCTTGTAGTACTTGAGAAGGCTAAATATCTCACACAACTACAAATCCCAGAATTCCACAGCATTGAGCCATGGCAGTTAAGGTAGTATGAAACTACAGTCGCCCCTCCATTTTCATGGATTTGAAATCCGCGCCCCTTGCTTATTTGGAGGGGACAAACGGAGGGAGACTAAATGGGGCATGAAAATGGAGGGCCGACTGTACATTCATTTTGCTGTGTGGATGCAGCCTAAATGCCTTTTCACTCCCAAACTGGAAGAGTGGAAACCAAATGCCACTCAGCTATGGGGCCAAACCCATGTGCTAACCACTAGAAATCACCATCATGAAATGAGACCTGTGGTTAGCATCCACATTTAATGTTATGGATGAGGCATGCAGCTTCAAGCCAAGCCATTGTAGAAAATTGCAGTTTCAACAGAACCTTAAAGGTGGCAGCAGGGAGAATGGTCCTGAGCGCAAGGGCTTGCCAACCCCTCCCAGCTGGAAGCAGAGGGAAACTTTATGCTTCTTGTAATTGGCCAAATAAAGGATAAAAGGAATTCCCCCAGGGATGAGGCCCAAGCTCAAGTCAGCTCTGCTCAACCTGGAGCTGCTGAAAAGAAGTCAAGCAGCCTGGGGAAGGGGGGGACTGGAGCAGTTTGCAGAAGGCTGCAGAAGGTCACCCTGAAAGGGTTTATTCACTGGACCCTGGCGCCAAAGCCTTTCCAACAATGCCATGCCCTGAGTGGCCCAGATTTCACGGTGCAGTCTAGGACCAAAACTCCTTCCTGCCGCAGCGCATCTTGGGAGACGGGATGCAGACCTCTGACACCACAGACCTTTCCGACACTGGTGAAATAACCACACAAATGCCACTTGCACTAGCTTTTGTGACTTAACAGTATTTTTACTGTACTTTTTATACCACCATCACTCTGAGTCTTGTAGACTTTTTTAAATAATAATAATAGTCATAATAGTAGTAATAAGAATGAATTTTGTGAAGTTGAAGGCTTTCATGGCTAGTATCCATAGTTTTTTGTGGGGTTTTTGGGCTATGTGCTCATGCTTTAGAAGAGTTTGTTTCCGATGTTTCACCAGCATCTGTGGCTGGCATGTTCTCAGCCACAGATGCTGACGAAACGTCAGAAACAAACTCTTCTAGAACATGGCCACATAGCTCAAAAAACCCACAAAATACTATATAATGAATTTTATTTCTTTCCTGCCCCTCCTCAAGGCTTGAGATGGGTTACAATATGTTAAAATACAAAAGGAAACACATAAAATATAATGCTACAAAACCACTCATATAAATACAGCCAGCTCTTTGTATCCACAGATTCCTTATCAATAGATTCAACCATCCACATCTTAAAAGTATTCAAAATATTTATAAATTTTAAAAAACAAACCTTATGTTACCATTTCATATAAAGGACACCATTTTACTGTGCCATTGTATTTAATGGGACTTGAGTAGCCATGAATTTTGGTATCCATGGAAAGTCCCAGCAAAACCCCAGCAAATATCAAGGGGCCACTGTACATTCTTTAGAAGATACCAATTAAAAAGTCACGATTTAAAATTGTCTGGGTAGGCCTGCCGGAAGAGATGCGTCTTTAAGGTTGTTTTAAATGCAGTCCGCATGTTCAGCTGTCACATCTCTTCCAGCTTAGATAACCACAGAAGTCTGGAGAAATCATAGCACCTGCCATGTTGGAACCCATCAGGAAGGCACCTCTGCTTAAAAACCTCCAAAGAAAGAAAATACACCATCCTCTGAGGCATTGCATTCTACTGTTGAACAACTCATGCTGTCAAGACCTTCTTTCTAATGTTTATTTGGAATCTCTTTTCTTGCCATTTGCATCCAGAGGTTCAGGTTCTCTGCTCTGAAGCAGCAGAAAACAAGCTTGCTCCATCTCCTATATAATGGCATAGAATCATAGAGTTGGAAGAGATTCCCAAGGGTCATCCAGTCCAACCCCATTCTGACATGCAGTAATACCCAATCAATATCCCTTCAGATATTTAGAAATACCTACTGTATATCTCAGTCTTCTCTTCTCCAAACTAAAAATACCCAGCTCTCTCAGTCATTCTTGACCAGGCTTGGTTTCCAGACCTTTGATAATCTTGATAACCCTCCTTTGGACACCTTCCCATTTTATCAATATCTTTATTGGACTGAAGTGTCCAGAATTGGACACAGGACTCCAGATGAGGTCTACCTAACCAGAATGGAGTGGTGCCATTATTTCCTTCAATGAGATATTGGAGTTGGAGAGAGACATTCAGATCAGACCAGAGAGCTCAGAACCTGTCTTCTCTTCTGATGGTAGTCCATTGTTCAGACCTTTCAGCAGATGGGCCACAGTGTTTAGCATGCAGCTACCATCAATCCTTAGTGGCATTTTCCAATAATGCTTGGAATGAACCCTGCCTCTACCTATTACACAGATACTGAGGTTTAATGTTGTTGTTCATAGAATCATAGAATTGAAAGACACCCCAAGGGCTATCCAGTCCAACCCACTGTCATACAGGAACACCATGTATGCCTGTGCATCTCTGCTTCTGCAACCTTGACCTGCATGTGTATGTTTCACATTGGACAAAAATATCCAGATGTTTCCATAGGGAAGTTTGCCCATGTGTAAGACACCAAAAAAAATTCTGGCCAGTGGCTATAAAGTCTGTTTAGGGGAGGTGACCCCAGTTTTGCAAAAAACATGCCTGTCTCCACATATTTGCAAGTGCCAGGGAGTATGGATGAGATTTCAGCAAAGTACAAAATCCACACATTCACACTGAATT